>NC_046984.1:14861274-15156274 GCF_009769545.1 Cyclopterus lumpus | reverse complement strand
CGTGGCGCATGCTCTGAAATATGAAAGCCCTGCGGAATAAACCCGCAGGCTTTTAATTGACTATTTGTACCCTTCTGCTTCCAGTGGTCCGCACTCTCTGGCAGCCAAACATATTTTTTTTTGGCAGGAAACAACAGAGTCTTCCTCGTGGGTGATGACAGATTGAATAAACACTAATCCCTTTTCATCAGGCGTTCTTTTTTGGGGGCATTTCATACCCGTTGCATCGTCGCCTCCGTCAACTTCTCTCTCGGACTCTCCCTCGTCAATGAGGGAGAAATCTCCCCCCCCCCCTCCCCTCCGCCGCCGCCGCCGCCTGACGTTCCAGCCCCTTGACTGTGTTTACAATCAATACTTTCTTATTATCTGTGCCTGTTCCAACAATCTGGCGGTTCCAACTGGGCGCCTCCTCCCTCCAACACAGAGCTTTTTTCCTCCGGCCTTATCCCCCCCCTCCATCTCCCTCTCTCAACTCCAATCCATTCCACCGGCCATGTGAGGAAGCCAATATCTGGTCATCCAGGAATAAACTCGTCAACACGGCAGGTCAAATGCATTCCGGATAAAACCCCTAAATAGCACATCGATGACGCTGTGGACAAACGCGCTGGGTTAAAATGTCTTCAGTGCCAAATCGCTCACGACCAGGAACCAGAAGAGAGTTTCAGTCACGAAGCTCGGTCAACAACGAATCCATCACATTGATTTACATCCATCGATTATTTTTTGGCTCTACGGTTACGATGCCCGGCACGCGCCGTGGTAACGTCTCTGAAGGCCGCGTCCCAAATGTCCATTTGTTGTGTTAAAATTGTTGTTGAATAAATTATACAATTTAGCTTCTTCTCTTTTGTCAGATTAATAATGATTTAGCCAAAGTTATAATCAACAGATGAATCAATGATCAAAATAGCCCGAAGAGAAACAAATCAATATCATCCAAATGGTTATTGCTCCTATACCCACCTTCTGTACTACTTCTGTGACATTTCAATTGGATTTTCCCTTTGACATTTTCCTTCCACTTCCCCGAGCTATTGGTAGCACGACATCTGTAATAACAGCTATCTGACATAACAAACAAAAAAAACTCTTTGACCCCCCAGCAAGTAATAGCTTTTTTTTCTTCGAGAAGTACTGTAATTCAAGCTGCTTGTTGCACACAAGTGGGGAAAGAAAATGACAACGCAGCCATTTTTTTTTCCTGTTTCACAACTGATGGACTCCATCGTGACCCCCCTGTCACCAGTGGTGGTGGGGGGCTCTGCGGTGACAAATTTAGGGAGTAAGAGAGCAAGAAATGTAATTTAGAAAAAAAATAAAATGCTCACGAGCACAGAACCACGCTCTCTTTTCAGCTCCGGTGTGGCGTGAAGGAAAAAGCATCGTACGCAGCACACAGAACGGCGTACAAGGTACCCGCGCTGTTAGCTACCCCGCACTGTTAGCTACCCGGGCTGTTAGCTACGCGCGCTATTAGCTAACCGCACTGTTAGCTACCTCACGCTGTCAGCTACCCGGGCTGTTAGCTACCCGCACTGTTAGCATACCCCGCGCTGTCAGCTACCCGGGCTGTTAGCTACCCCGCGCTGTCAGCTACCCGGGTTGTTAGCTACCCGCACTGTTAGCTACCCGCACTGTTAGCTACCCGGGCTGTTAGCTACCCGCACTGTTAGCTACCCGGGCTGTTAGCTACCCCGCGCTGTCAGCTACCCGGGCTGTTAGCTACCTGCGCTGTTAGCTGTTAGTGTCTTAGCTACGGTGACTCATGAGATCCATCCTCGGGCCGATGTCCTAAAGCAGCTTCAGTCACTCGGCTCATTTCGGATTCCTCGCGCATGCTGAGACTGAAAACTTCCTAAAGGGACTGGCAGGCCTCAATGGCTGCAGCTTATGATCTGCGGTAAATATTTAATGCCGTCTTGCTGGAGCGGTGACATCCTGGACGCACCGCCATGAATTATGGATACCCCGCCCCCCTCGGGGATGCGGGCAGAACGGAAATGTCCAAAGCGGCTGAATGAATCCCAGGTGACCTTTCTAAAACGGGGACGCAATCCGGAGCTTAGCTTCTTTTGCCCGTCGCTTAAGAAACTCGCGAAGATGAATATACAGGGCGGAGCCGGTGAGTTATATTATTTTTTATATACGGACCTGATAATGTACGGCCTTGTGTGAGGGTTTTCTTTCAAGCTTGCACTCTTTTTATTTCTATTTTTTTTTCTCAATTTCTTTTTCCTCCAAAGACCACACTCCCTACTCAATCATCCAGAGCAGTGGTTCTCCAAATGGGGGTATGTGAAGGCACTCCAGGGGGTACGTGAAGGGATTTCTTTCAAATATCTTTAAAATGAGCATTCATTCATTAAAAAAAAAAAATCCTTTAAAATAGTGATTTAATAAATATTCAATAACATATAAGTGTACGTTCAGAAACTGGTTTGGGTACTTGGCTGAAAGAATATTTCACAGCGGGGTATATCGATGAAAAAAAGGTTGAGAACCACTGATCCAGAGCATGCCCTGATTTCATCAATAATGGTGGGAGTGGGAGGCAATCTCTCCCCCCCCCCCCACTACCACCACCACCTCTGGGCTAGTTGATTTTAATGCAATTCCCCCCCTGAGCTTTCCCCTCCCCTCAGCCTGTAATCAAGGCTGCTGCATGTGGGGTCACACAAGACTTTGTTGCCCGGCGTGTTCAGCAGGTCTAACAGCTCCCGGAGCTCGCCGGTCCTCAGGGATCAAAGACCGCATGATGCAGGAAGAAATTAAGAGTAAGCCAATTACCCAGAATGGCTTTACATGTATATCAGGGGAGCAGGAAGAGGTAGATAAGACTTTGTTAATGGATTTGTTCATTTTTTTCTTTAACCAGCTTCCTGAAGTCATTTTTCCAATTTTAGCATGTTGCTTTTAAAAAAAAAAAAAATGTTGTAATCTGTTCTCATTATCTCTCTGAATGCATTTTGGTCATCTTTATTTAAAAAAAAAAAAGTCTGTCAGCGGCGTGTGTGTGTGTGAGCAGCTGTCGTGTAATGATGGCTCGCCACGTAAACCGGCACGGTGCGGGGATTTACGGAGACGTTGGGGACCAATCAGATATGTAAGAACATGTCTCTGCACCTGTCTGCTCGTTGAGTTCATTCCTGCAACTTTGAATGCTTTTCTCTTTTTTTTATTCCAGACCCAATGTTCCTGTTGTTCCTCTCCAGAACGAGCCGCGGTCCTGGCAGGCCGGACAGCTGCTCGGGGAAACGTCTTGGCCCGAGTCCGCGGCAGCTTCCCAGTTTGGACTCGCAGCAAGAAACAGCACTGACCTCATATGCAATTACTTTCCTCTGGATCCATTTATTTATGCGAGGAGTCAGGGGTGGCTTTTCATTGAATGCCATGCCTGATAATGATCCCGTAGAACTTAAATCAATAATGATGATGGGGATTCATGTTTGATTGAAACGGGAGTGTGAATCATCTACAGGGAGGGGGGGGGTCTATTTGAAGCCTCCTATTAATCGTATGGCATTATTTATTTATTTAAGTGTTCGTATTAACGTTTTATTACTATTATAAATAAGAAATCAGAAGATATTGTGAATTCACAACTGTTTGTTTATTGGCAGGCAACACATACAACTATTTCCCATAAGCCCCCTTTGTATACAGAGGTCACGCAATACGGAGTAAAGGTCGGGCGAGACCAATTCGTGTTTCGAGTCATCTGATTGGCCGTTACAGAGACAACCAGACGCGAATATCTGTCTGATAACGATCGGTGGCCAATCGATCGCAGCCGCTTCCCTTCTCTAATGTTCACCGTCGCTAATAAACGGCAATACAAGGAAATTAAATAAACATTGATCCAAGTGATGCTCTCTTTATTTCTGGATGCAACCCCCCCCCCCCCCCCCCCCCCCCCCCACACACTCTGTGTGCATATCTTATCGCCTTAATTCAGTTCTGACGCAGTGTGACAGAGCTGTGCCTGTTCTCCACACACACACACACACACACACACACACACACACACACACACACACGCTCGGGAGGGTTTTGGCATCTGTCGTGGCTGTCCCTCTCCGCCGGGCCTAACCTCGGTCTACAGCCTCAGAACTCCATTACATCTCCACCCACCCCCCCACACCCCCACACACCCAAGGAGAGGAAGGGGGAGAGGGGTTGACGGAATCAAGCAGCTCACATGGCTGGCTAAAGTAGAGTCAAACTACAGCCAGTAGACAGATGAAGGCAAAAAAAAGTCCTACTGCTCAGTAGACCTGTGATGAAGAGGCCACAACTCCTGGAGACGGAGAGAGAGAGAGAGAGAGAGAGAGAGAGAGAGAGAGAGAGAGAGAGACCCTTGTTTTCTCACCGGGGGCAAGAGGTGGAGATTTTGTGGCTTTCTGCTTCCCCGTTCAGTCGGTCGAGAGTTCGTAAAACGGTCAAGTGACAGAAAGCGGTGACTAGTGACATCTAAATGAACTCAAGGTCATTTTACGATCTGCCGAGTGAGCGGATAGTTTTTTTTATGCATTTACAAAACCAAAACACCACAGAATCGGCCCATCGAGTGAAGCCGGTGACACATCGATCTACACGAGAGCTGTAAACATTCATTCGGTCAATAATTAGTCGGTGGACAGAAAATCGGGAGTTATTTTGATTATCAATTGATTGTTCAAGGTTTTTGTTTTTGCAAAAATGCCAGCTAATTGACTAATAATTCAAAGAATCAGCAGATTAATAAATGTTGAATGAGTTGTGGCTCTGGGTACATATGCAAATGAGTAATATCTATAAGTTTTGGTTCACAATTAGAACAAATATTTCTTTCTATACCTTTTATTTGGGGAATATAAACACATGTCTTGACTGGACTTCTATCTGAACGCTCACCCAACACTTTCACATTTCAATATTGATAACTGAACCTTTTTTCTCTCCATTCAATAAAACATGGCCCAAGCATTCAGCTCAAAAAACCTATTGAGGTCCATAACACAAATGTAGTCCTGAAACTACCAATTGTTTACTCAATTGACGAAAAACCAATCAATAATTTGGATAATCAATCTCAAAGGATTTCATTAAGCAAAACAAAACAAATCATTTTGATTGACGCGTCCTTGGGTGGGTCTGGGATGGATTAATCAGGAAATTATCCACCAATAAATCAATAACAAGAACAGGATACTAATGCTTCATTCATTCATCGCATGGCGTGCCTCTCCCTCGTGACCTGCAGGTTGTCGGGTTCATGACTAATGCCGGGCGGTTGGTCACGGGGAAGAGCGGAGAAAGGACCCGGCTATTCACTGGCCCCCGTGACTAATGGGGAATCCATATCAGGCTGACAGGACCAGAGCATCACAGGCAGGGGCCATTAATTGATCAGCGGCTACAGCAGATTACTCAGGGGAATTGCCATGTGTGTGTGTGTGTGTGTGTGTGTGTGTGTCAGGGATGTCCTCCCATTGACTCCACCGGGTCAGGCCGCTCTGTGTTCTGTCTTAACGGACACCTCTACAAGGTTGTTTTCAGTGTAATGCAGATAAATCCATGAACCCGAGTGTCAATGGAAAAGTTTCCGCGAGAGGACACCAGGTATAGCGGGCCGGTAAGTTGTTGTCAGCGGGTGAAATAACGGGCTCCCCCCCCCCCAGACTCTCGCTTCTCGCCGGCAGCCCTGCTTTTCCTGGCAAATGTGTTTACTGAAGGAGCCTCTGATTATACACCGCATTAAGTCCTCCCCGGAATAACACGACAAATCACACGGCGGCTGAATGGAAAAGACCCTGCCAAATGCATTCCCATTCAATACGGGGAGAGAATGATGACCGTTAGCGCGCGAAAGAGAGTTCTTTTTCTCAACATCACAACATCACATATACACATAAGACGCGAAGGAGCCCGGCTGAACCGATCCGTCGCCAGGCAGTTAGACCAACGCCCCGGTTGCGTATTTTTAGCACCGAGCTAAACGAGGACACAATTCCTTGAGCCTGGACGGCGGACGAGAAAAAAAAAAACCAATCGGAGAGAAAAACACTAAGTGAATCCGTAAGTTTACGGGCGCGGGGAGTCTTCTGCCGACGCCAAGAACAACAGCTGCAGAGGCCACGTGGCGAAGAGAGCGCGGTCACGGTGGCACAGCGAGACGTTGCCTTGCCAGGGGATGGGATGGAGGGGGTGGAGGGGGGGGGGTGGGGGGGACTGGCAGCAGGGAAGCAACAATGCAGTATTCACTACGTTTCTGTGGGCTTCCTTCACTCACGCGGAGCGACGTGCTCAGACTATACAACATCACAGTGCACGAGGGCAACGCACTTTTAACCGGTCTCAAGTCGATACCGGTGCTTCTCAGGGTCCCACGTAAGGAAACAAGACCACCTATGTCGTTACTCTCGATGCTTCTCACCCGTCTGTCTCAATTCTGGCAGGGTTCACCCGAAGAAGTCGGAGCTCCGCCCCCCCGTTAACTCCTCCTAAGCTTCACACAGCTGGAGCAAGGGGAGGTTTTTCTAAAGGGACTCTGGCTGGCGCTCGGACGCACTACCGCTTTTGTCCACAGGTACCGCCGAAATCAGCATAAAATACTGGTAAACCATGTACGCGCCATCATGTTCCATATCCCGGGTACGATGAGGAGCAGGGCACAACATGTGCATGTAAACACACTCTTTGGATATTAGCAGATTTGATACCTGATTTGAATAAATACTATCAAACCCAACTATCAATCCCAGTATTTTGCTAACGTTTGCTAACTCCAATAACACCATACAGTATATTTTGAGGCGTCTACTGATATGTATTTGCTCATTGTGCACAAGGACCTGAGACAACGGTCCTTTGAAATCAACAAGTGTCACCCCGGAGTGATTTCCAATCTTTTGCCACCTTTCTACCGCAAAATAAAACAGAGCAAGACCAGACAAGAACCACACTACCCCCCCCCCCCCCCCCCCCCCCCCCCCCCCCCCCCCCCCCCCCCCCCCCCCCCCCCCCCCCCCCCCCCCCCCCCTCCCGTGGGACTGCAATTGAAGAAGCAAGTTGACAGCATTTCCACACAGTTTAGACCAAACTGATCACAAAGTGAACGCAAACACAAGTGCGACAAATAATGTTGCGCGAGTACAGCCGCCCGCGGAGAAAGCGTCCATTTAAATAGCTGCTGGTTGGTGGTGATTACCGCGGTTATTCTGGGTCCGGCTGTTTCTCTTCTATGGAGGTGTGATTATAGGCAGAGCGCGGGGAGAAGGAAAAAGACGAACCCCTGGAGAGCCCGCAAATTAAACTCGTGACACCTGAGGAGGGATTGCAGGAGCAAGGGGACGATGTGCGGAGGGAGGAGACAAAAGCAAAAAGTGTGGTAAAGCAAAAGAGATTTTCTAAATGAAAGAGAAAATGGTTTCTGGTTGTAGTTCATTGCATTTTTACCTCCCTGCACCGCTATTCCATATCGTATCTCGCAGTCTTACGATGACTATTACTATGATACATAGACGCCCACGTGACGATGTTCTCAGAGACCACACCAAAAAAAAAACAGCCTTCGTCGAGGTAACGTTCGCAGTTTGGCGTAGAGCTCTCTCTCTCTCTCTCTCTCTCTCTCTCTCTCTCTCTCTCTCTCCCCGCGAGGGAGACTTTGATTTCCGCTGCAGAGTCGACGCCGGTGGTACGAATCAAATTCAATGAAATGATTTTCAATAAAAAAAAAAAAGGGGCCGCCACGTTATCAACGGCGCTCATTTGCACAGAGTGACCTTGGTGGTGCGCGCCGCGTTAGCATCCTCGTGGGCTGGAGGGGCAGGAAGGATGAAGAGGAGCACACGAGTACACGCGCGCACAGTGAGGTTGTCGAAGATGGAGGCAAAAGAGGAGAGAAAGAGAGAGAGAGAGAGAGAGAGAGAGAGAAGGAGCTGAACGACAGTGAACTTATAGAGTTGAAAGATGCTCTTATGGACCCTTCTCGCCAAAAAGTGTGATCATTCGACAAACCTTCATCACAATAATCTCTTCAAATAGCAACTTCCAAAAAATAGATGAGAGCGATAGAGAGAGCCCCACGAGCCTCTGTTGTTTGACCTTCTTCTGAGCTGCTTCTCAAAAGTAATCCGCCTTCTCCACAACGAGACGGAGAACGGAAAAATCGACGCCGGCCGCGGCCGACCCCGCGAAAGAAAAAACTCGGGGGGCCGCCGGGCCTTCAGTCGTCTCAGTCAGTCGCGGCCGCTCGTCTCATTGTCATTCGAGGTCAGGGTGTGATTACTGATGATGAGCAGCTGATAAGAGAGATTCACTCTAACCAAGGGCAAGGTCACCCTCCCACTGCGAAGACATGCAGATGTGATGCGATGGGGATAAGTGCCTTTTTAACACACACACACACACACACACACACACACACACATCCGTGAGAGCACACGTGCAGCAACACACCCCGAAAGTGTTTCCCGCACAAACACACCGACACAAAGGTGTGCGGCCGCGCGTGTGTGTACACACACACACACACTCCACCAAGAAAAAAAGCCAATCAAGGAAAGAGAAACAGAAGCCCCCATCGTTCCGACTAAAGATGTGTAAACATGTTGCCGAATGGGAGCTACAATGTGAATATCGTGAACAATTATTTGTATATTGTCGAGAATTCGGCCTAAATCTGAAAAGAAATACCCCCAATTTGCTGAAAATGTGTTCGGAGGAGAAAGAAAAGAGAAAAAGCCTTGAAATACAATGAGAATCATCGGGTGTGGAGCTAACCAGAACTCTGTAACCCGCTCCTCATCTCGAGGGTGTAGCGGCTCAAGGATATTTTATTCTCCATTAGAATAACACACTTGACTCTTCAACCATAAATGTGGGCGCCAGCTTTTGAACGCGTGTATTATTAAATAAATACGATATCTCCGGTTTTCTCAATCAATTTTTATCTTCTTGCCCCCGTTACGAGTCCGACGATGTTATAGGTGTGCGTCGCTTGAATCGCCGGAGTGCCCTTTTAATAATATATAAGCCGCGCATTCATTAATTTTTCACGAGTCTAAAATTGGAGCGTACGGAAACTGAAGGATGACAATCGTCCGCCGCTTCCCTTTTATCTTGGCCCGAGCAGCGAAGCGGACACCTCTCTCTCCCAATACGCCTCCACGTTTACACCTTTCCTGTTAAAAGGGGAACAGAATGGGGGAAAGGAAAACCAACAGTCCCATTTGAAGCTTGTCAGCAGCTCCCGCCGGGTGCTGATGGAGCTGATGGTGCTGATGGTGCTGATGGTGCTGATGGTGCTGCCCGGCTGGCAGATACAGTGATAGGTGACCTCAGAAACACACGGCCTCCAATTTTTGAGACTTAAAAAAAGTGGTACGTTGAGGTTTTTCTTAACGAGGAGCAGAGCGGAGGTTTAATTTCACTCGGAGCAGAGGGGACGCCGTCGGTCTCGGACCCCTCTCTGCCTCGCAGGATGAGTTTCAAGCACACGACGAGATGGAGACGCTCTCCAAGCTCTCGGGCTCAAAGAAGTATTTACAGGATTAAACACACACTCTAAGTAAAGCCCCCCCCCCCCCCCCCCTGTAAAGGATCGACGGGAACAAAGAAAACAAGTGCGTGAATACCAAATAGGAAGAAGGACTTACATGCGACTGCTGGGGGGAATCTTGCGCCCGTCTCTGAACCAGGTGACCTGCGGCTGGGGAAGCTGCGGATGCGCGGCGCCGGGGATGACGCCGCCCTCCCCCTGAGAGACTGACTGGGTGCGTCTCGCCCTCCTCAAAACTGCCCATAACTGCAGGAAAACAAAACAAACAAACAAACAAACAAACAAACAAACAAACAAACAAAGACAGAAAGGAAACACAGGGGCGAGTAAGAAGAGCGAAAGGGGACACGAATTGTGAAGTGTTACGGCGAGCCACTTTGATGGACAGCGCCGCGTTGTTGCCATGGTTTCCGCAGTACATCAAGAAGAAGAAGAAGAAAAAAAATCTCGAAAGGAACCCGAGATGTAATGACTCACAGAGGGACACGGAGAGGACGCTAAATTGACTCATATTCATATTCCGTATCCTCCCCGTGTGGACGCAGCGAGGGCAATCAATCTCGATCAGCCTCTAAATGTGTGCATTACTCAACATTGTAGATGACCGGCGCTGCAGCTATTCTATTATCTCCTAATATATTTCATTTGTTACAGCGCTTTCGTTCCTCCCCCCCCCCCCCCCCCCCCCCCCCCCCCCCCCCCCCAGGACTCATTATATCTTAAAAGCTGACTAAAATACTGCGCTAATATTGCCGCGTGTGCCCATTTCGTAATTGAGATCTATGGGCAGGCATGTTTGATGGATTTCACGTCGATCAGCCCCTAAATTCAATTGGTTGTTTTTCGATCATAATGCTGCCTGTGAACCAGCAACGAGCAGTGTTTGTCTTTTCTTTTCTCTTTTTTTTTTTTTTTTTCTGTCTGAAGGAGAAAGTGCTGAATTTTGTGGTTTTGTGACAGATTTTTTTATTACATTTTTTTTTATTATTTTGCTCCCTGAGAGGCGACGGGAAGGATCGCACACCGAATTCGAGGGGAAACGAAACAATAAAGACAAAAAAATGGCCGCGGAAATAACGTGACATCAAACGCTCAATTAACTTCTAACACAGTTTAGAAATAATAATATCTTTGAAAAATGACGGTATCGAGGGTATGGGAGGGGCGGGCTAGGGGGGGGGGGCTTTGAACCGGGGATGTTGGAGTGGTTGTGCATCGATGGCAATCTTATTTTTTTCTCTCTCTCTCTTTCAAAGAGAATAAAAAAGGTAATCTGGCTTTGCGGTGGAGCTGTGGTGCTTAGTTTAAATGAAAAAAATCTGGGAAGTGTGCAAATCCCCTGACTTTGATCTGCGGGTTTGTTTTTTTCCCCGAGACTCTAATGCCTCGGCATGTTTCCCTTTCTCCCAGGTGTGTCTCAACCTCAATGGAAGAGTTTGGCAAAAGAGATCTCCCCATTTCTCTCTCTCTCTCCCCCATCTTTGTTTCTTCCACCCCCCCACACCCCCCTTCCCCTCCCCCTGTGCATCTCATCCATTTTCTTTTTCGCAGGTGTCCTTAATTCTCACCGTCCGCATCCCCTCGGTGAGCAACTGATGAGGTGGAGGAAGAAGAATTATTGAGATATGGGGGGGGTGGAAAAAATAGCAGTGGGACGGGAAGCCAAGAAATAAATAGAAAGCAGTGGTGGCCAGACGACAAAGAGAGGGAGGAACGCAAAAAAGAAACAGTGATGGAGGCAAACAAAGAGTCCGACAGCTGGAGGAGAGAAGAGACGCTGAAGGAGAAGCGCCATGTTTGCCCAATGCTACATAGAAGGGGGCCGGTGGGACCGTCCGGGGCCCTCGCTGCCTCCCTCCCATCTCTTCTTGCACGCCTGGTCGGCTGCATTGTTCAGTCAGGTACAGCGACGTGTCACATCCACTCAGCGGTCACTGGAACACGGGGGCACGCCAAACGGACCTGGCGTGACCCCGGGAGGGCGGGGCAACGGGCGCGGGAGGGCTGCGTCTGTACGGTGGTGGGCGGGGGCGAGATCACTCCAGACGTGGGGGCCGGAGAGGGGCCCGGTGGCGGCGCCGTAAATTTACAGGGAGGGGGGGGGGGGGGGCGTATACTTTTTTTTCGGGCCGAGAGATGACAGATGTTGTTGACAGAAGCGAGAGAGAACGGAAGTAAGCAGGCGAAGTAAAAAAATAAATAAAAATAAAACGACCACGGCAACAATATCAATCTAATGAGGAGGCTGAGTGGAACAGCTGTCCGGGTTGATAACACCCCGGATGATGCGCAGGTAGATCTTTCACCCAGCCAGCAGCTGTCCCTCCCTAGTCAGTCCTTGGTACAAAGGCAACCAAACAGAGTGTCGGCATACTGTGTAATCAAACACACACACACACACACACACACACACACACACACACACGCACACGCACTCCTTTCCTCCGCATCCATCCATCATCCATCCTTTCATTTTCATCCGTGAGGTCCATTCATCTGTGTTTCGCCAACATCCCGTGCGGATACTTACAGGCCACCTGTACTTCTGTGCGCCTCTGCAGAAGGGCCCCCACCCGATTCCTCACGATGCAGCGGTAGAAGCCAGCATGGGAGCGGTCCAGCGAGGGGATGAGGTACCTTTAATAAGCACAGACACACACACACACAGACACACACAGACACACACACACACTGATGAGGATTCTTTTAAAGTGCAACAAACTGGTAGACTAATCAAGACCAAAGTAGGATTCAAAAGGGTACTTATGTAAAGGCTCAAACACAGATATTTGCATACTTGCAAGCATGAACACACACTGTTGTTAGAAAACACACACACACACACACACACAAATGTAAGACCATCTAATAGATGAACAAGGGCACAGAGGACATCGCAGCTTAGCTATTGTTTATTCCAATGATAATGATGCTCGAGAGGCTAACCCAGCTTCCACAGCAAAGCTCTCCCCGAAGACCCACCCACACACACAAACACACACACACGCACACACACACGCACACACACACAGACAACAAACACATTAAAATCGTCTCGATGCAAACACACACACACACGCACACGCACACACACGCACAACACATCCCCTGGGACGAAGGTCGAAGCTGAGCGTCTCCAGCCGTTGACACTCCTCTCCCTCTGACCTTGACTTCTGTGTCCAGCTGTGGTGGCAGTACCGCCTCCCCGCCATGCGGAGGCAGCGTAACCTGCACTTTACAAAGCCTGCTGCACCGCCGGAGACTAACTACCCACTTGATGTATGCGGTGTCCTGAGCCACATCTGGAGATGCGGCTGATGCCCCAAAAAAAAGCATGTGCTGATGATAAAAAAAAAAGCCGACTCATCCATTCTGCAACCCCTGCCACTTTGACTATAATCAAAAACGTAAACTTGAGTTCATTCAATCCATTCCTCACAGAACAACTTACGTTACTTCTTCGTCCACAAACAGCAGCGCCTTCGAGGAGGGACACGTGTGTGTGTGTGTGTGTGTGTGTGTGTGTGTGTGTGTGTATAACAGCTGTTAGAAAGCATCACTTATGGACTAACGAGTCTACTGGCTTCAGGAAGCGACACCTGCAGATGCTCACCGGTGATCAATGTTCGTTTGACTGTGCGCGTGCGTCTTTTTTGGATATCTGGGTACATTACACAGAATGGGATGCTCACATTTTCGAGGCATTCGTTTTGAGAGATCGGGCACCTGGCGGATCACTAATAAAGTAGGGAGCGGCCGACTGTTTTGAGTCTCCGACGGCGGCGCGACGCGTAGGAGTTGTGTGAATTAGCCTGTAAAAAGCCAGTTGTGCACGTTTGATTTGAGTCATCCTAGCACAACGCATCCGTGTCAAAATAAATGCTTCTTGTGGGAGGTGAAACACTTATCGTCATGCTGTCACATTGCTGCACGCTGCGCGCTCCAGAGTGCTGAGCGCACTCTGCCAGGCGGGATGTTTTTGAAATGTTTTTTTTTTGTGATCTAACCTTTTTTTTTTTATATATATATATATGTAAAGTGGCTTCATTTGCATTATAAATGGATGTTTGCGTAGAGCTCGAGTGCACGGCACAGAAGCGAAAGAGGGCGATTAAAAAAGTCCCACGTGCCGATTGCGGGGACACTTCGGACGCGTTCACAGAAATAAAGCTGTCGTCGAGGACGAGGTTGGAGTCGCATAACAGGAGACGTTTTTAACACTCTCAAAGTGCTACAGGATGTCGCCTTAACAAACAGAGCTCGGACTAAATATACACGAACGGGCCAAAAGGGAAGAGAAATGAAATGATGCGTAAAAAACAAACAAAAAAACAAACACACACGAGTGTGCGAAATGAGTAAAAAAAACCAAAATCCTCGCTTCAAAGTCGTACCGGGGGGTTTTCATGCCTTCGGGGGTTTGCAAAAGTAAAAGTTACTTAGTACCAAACGTACACATGCAGATGGGTGACAAATTAAAAAGGAAAAAAAATGACAACCAATTAGGAGCGGAAAACCCATTCCTCCCAAAAGATATTTGTGCGTTGAGGCCCGTAGTGCAATTATTTCTGGTTCCTCCACTCAATTTGGGCTTTTTTTTTCTTCCTTTCTCACGTCCGTCACCGGTTCTACATGTGTCGACGTGTTCACAGCAGCCCACGCGTCGACCAATCAGAACGTCGGTGACGTCGTCAGTCTCGACATCCAGCTTGCTGCCTAGCGACATCCACCAAAAAAATAGCAATAGAGGAAGCTAACAGAAACGACACCTCGTGACGTGTCGCTCGCTGCTAAATTGTTTTTCGAGGAAACATAAAGAAAGAGATGAAATCTTTTCCGACGTCAACACGATATCAGGCTCGGTGAATACAGGGGGGGGGGGGTAAAAGAAAATTGGCGATCGGTGGCAGATTATTAACGTCAGCGCGAAGCAAAAGTTTCTCCTGTTTTATCCTCGATGGAAAATGTCGAGAGAGAGGGAGAGGCTGCACGCCCAATGGAAGTATAGCGCCGCAATAACTAATGGTTGGGTGTGTCTGAAGGCTGTTAATATCCATAACAAAAAAAAAGAAAAGAAGAAGAAGAAATGAAGTGGTATCAAATCTCATTAGCAGCAGCGTCAGTTGGACCCGAAGGACTAAATTAGTGTTTGGCCCAAAGTCTGTTTAGGCTTAATAAACTAATCAGGAGGCTCTATTAACGACGTGTGACTCCTTTCATATAGTCCATCAACTAAATGAACACAATTACGTGTTATGTGTTATGCATAGATGGAGGGACTGCGAGGGCAATAGATGATGGAATGGCGTGCTGGAAAAGAAGGTGGCGGAAAGAAAAGAAAAAAGAAGAGGAAAAAAAAACCCGTCAAAGAGTTCGGGGGCGGACGGGAAGCAGACGTTAAGAGAGAGATAGCTGACAGGTGGCGCCGGCGCTCCGAAGTGTAACCTCCGCGGAGGCCTTCGGAGAATTCACCCCCGGAGCCACTTCAGGGTGACTTTAGGCTGTCGCTCTCCCTCGCTCTGTCTCCCTCTCTCTCCCTCTCCCTGTCCCTCATATAATGAATACAATTAACCTTTGCGGGAGCCGCGTTGGACAGAGATTGATTGATGTTCCTGTGGTCAGCTCACTCCGTCACACACCCTTTAATTAGCCCCCGCTCGGGAGAAGGAGACGAGGAGCGGGTACGAAGTGGGCTCGCAGAAAGGAAGGAGGGAACGAAACGACGGAGAGTGAGAGAGAGAGGCAGGGGATGATTGGCAAAAACTATAATCCTTGATTGAAGACGGCTACAGCGCCGTTTACAGCCCGTAATAACATCAAACCCCTGTACCAAGGTGGGCTCCAATAACGATGTACTTAAATGGCTATCGCTAATAAAGCCTCAAACACAGGCGCGCATTGTAATTACGCCCTAAATGCATGACGGTAAATCACGTTTTTTTTTTTTTTTGTTTTTTTTTTTTTTTTTATCCCCGCCATCAGTTTCCTGTCATTTCCTGAACCGATTGTTTTTTTTTTTACAACTAGGCCGCGCGGTGACGATGTTTTGATGTTTACGACGAGGCCGCCGCCCTCTTTCCGCGCTTTTTATGTCATTTCACTTCCGCTAATGAGTTCGCGGCACACTGTGAAAGACATCAAACAGCTCGCACGTCCATGACGAGAGCAACGGCACAGGCAGATTTATACTTCCCGACGGGCTAATTACATATTTATATGACGGATGGATGTGCGCCTTTTATTCTGATGATTATATGCTCACGCTGGGCACATCCTAAGTAAAAAAAAATGTCTCACTGGTGGCCCTGAGAGCGGCTGGCAGCAAAAATCAATGACTGCATCGTATTCTTTTTCTTGAGGAGACGTCCTTTGAAAGTGCATTGATTTATATATTGAGATCATCGTCTCAAATTTTATAGGACGAGCGTTTTTTTTCTCTCTTCTCGTCACACGCGACACATGACAGGTAATGGGGGGGGGGGGGGGGGGGGTCCAGAGGGATCACATCCAGATGTTCCATCTATTCGAAGGATACTACAGATGTCTGATTGAGACGATTTACAACAAAACTGTAACTGGATCTTGTCACTTGTTTGTATATATATTCACAGGACGGCCTTTTCATTTTGTCCACTGTGGAATTCTCCAGCCTCGACCCCCCCCCCCCCTAATTACTGCGTTTTCCGAACAGCATCTCTGACATTTGAGATGTGACACGTATGACATTATCCGATTTGATTGAGGCGCACGTGACGCTCGCGTGACGAATACCGCGGCCTGCATCCGCTTTTGGGTGAAGGTCGCGTTTTGGACACTGCGGCCTGAATATACGTTTGGTTTATTTTGTCAATAAGAATAAATGAGAAAAAGTCACGTCGAATATGAGGAACTTTAAAAAAAAAGTCGTTTTGATGCTTGAACCACTTCGGGTTTTCAAGTCTTTCCCCGTTTCCCAACACCAATTATAACACCTGAACTCTCCGCTCGCGCCGGTCAACTCGCAACAAAGATGGGAAAACAAGCGGGACGGCTCACTCGACAGTTATTTCCAGGCATCGGATTTTGGAAGCGGCTGTCGCTATATTTTCTGGAGCCGATGATGTAAGCTTTGTTTTTAAATATATACATATATATATATTTATAAATGGTATAATAACGTGATATCGGAACGGCGCGTACTCGCCGATATATCCTCCGTTCCAGCCTTTTCGTCTGTATCGGAGGCCCTTTCTGCCGCCTCATGATTCCACCACAATCCCTGCATGACGCGGCACCGGCCGGCTGCACGCTTTCTCTCTCTCTGGGTCTGTTGGAATCGGAGAGTAAGTAGCCTGCAGACACCGGCATGCCCTGCTGCCAGCACCGCTTCCAATGTAGGTCAGCGCTAAACGTTTGGGAACCTCACCAGTATGTTTCCATCGCAGCGTATCCGACGTTATGCAAAATCATGGTACGACGACACGATTATGCAGGCGTGAGACACGCTGGTGAATATGGCACGTCGACACACACACAGTAAAACAGTAAAACAAATGTCGCCTGTTTTCTTTTCTTCCTCCCTCGCTGTCGTTCTCACTCCCTTCCACTTCGCCACAGAAAACAAGGAGTGAGCGAGTGCAAGGAGGGGGGGGGGGGAGAGGTAAGAAGAAAGCTATTGTGTCTGGGGGCTGTGGAGATGAAAAAATGGATGTTTTTAGTTACAGAGAGGAATCCATTAAGGTCACCCAGAGAGAGAGAGAGACGCTGCCTGGCCGGCTCCCTCTCGGCCCTGCCAGTCACTCACTTGAGGGGATTCGAGTGCGGGCGAGTTTTTTTCCGCCTGTGATCTTTCGTGTTCCTGCTTCGCTCTTTTCTCCCTCGGCGAGAGCGTCGCGGTGACACAACGAACGAAGGACGACGCACAATCAGAGCGAATCACGTTCTGTTCAAGTTTACCCACACATTTTATTTCTCGGATCGGAAAGGATCAGATGTTTTTTTTTTTCCTCCATACAGCGTGTGTGTGTGTGTGTGTGTGTGTGTGTGTGGGAGAGGGGGGTGGAGTCAAAGGGTAGATTTGATTCTCAAGGTCTTATTCGGCGCTTTGTTTGTTCATCGCCCCGTTTCATTTTTCACACATGCACCTTGACCCTCCTTTCCTGATCCGAACACACACACACACACACGCACGCACGCACGCGCACACACATTTGTGTGTTTTTTTGTTATTTATGGAGAATGCGTAAAGAGAGATACGAAAGGAAGACATTCTGAGGCTCGGATTGTTTATGACAAATGGCGGCGCACAAAATTGGATGAAAAAAATAAAGGGTTTATTATGTTCATGTTGCTGAAATTAAAAAGAGAAAAACATTCCGGCCCTTGCTTCCTTTGCCTTGTCCCAGGACGATTTCCGGGACATGATGGAGTCCCTCCAGGCGTTAGACAGGGTCCTGCTTCGGCCGCAGTCCCCGCCGGTTCCTGCCGATGCTGTCCCGTCGTCGCCCCGCCCGACTCCAGCTCCCCGTGTCCCGTCGGCGCCCCGGCCGACCCCAGCTCCCTGTGTTCCGTCGGCGCCCCGGCCGACCCCAGCTCCTCGTGTCCCGTCGGCGCCCCGGCCGACCCCAGCTCAACGTGTCCCGTCGGCGCCCCGGCCGACCCCAGCTCCTCGTGTCCCGTCGGCGCCTCGGCCGACCCCAGCTCCTCGTGTCCCGTCGGCGCCTCGGCCGATCCCAGCTCCCCGTGTCCCGTCGGCGCCCCGGCCGATCCCAGCTCCCCGTGTCCCGTCGGCGCCCCGGCCGATCCCAGCTCCTCGTGTCCTGTCGGCGCCCCGGCCGACTCCAGCTCCCCGTGTCCTGTCGGCGCCTCGGCCGATCCCAGCTCCTCGTGTCCTGTCGGCGCCCCGGCCGACTCCAGCTCCCCGTGTCCCGTCGGCGCCCCGGCCGACCCCAGCTCCCTGTGTCCCGTCGGCGCCCCGGCCGACCCCAGCTCCTCGTGTCCCGTCGGCGCCTCGGCCGACCCCAGCTCCTCGTGTCCCGTCGGCGCCTCGGCCGATCCCAGCTCCTCTTGTCCCGTCGGCGCCCCGGCCGACCCCGGCTCCTCGTGTCCCGTCGCCGCCCCGGCCGTCCCCGGCTCCCCTTGTCCTGTCGCCGCCCCGGCAGACCCCGATTCCCCGGGTCACGTCGCCGCCCCGGCAGACCCCAGTTCCCCGGGTCACGTCGCCGCCCCGGCCGACTCAGGCTCCCTGTGTTCGGTCGCCACCCTGGCCGCTTCCTTTGACACGACCTACGGCTCCAGAGCCCGGTTCCCCTGAGCCCGGTTTTCCGGAGTCCGTCTGTCCGTCTGGTGACCGTCCTTCTGCCCGTCCCCCGGAGCAGGTCTATGTGCCTGGTGGCCATCCTCCTGTCCGTCCCCCGGAGCCCTTCCGTCCGCCTGGTGGCCGTCCTTCAGCCCGTCCCCCAGAGCCCTTCCGTCCGCCTGGTGGTCGCCCTTCTGCCCGTCCCCCGGAGCAGGTCAGTCCTCCTGGTGGCCGTCCTCCTGCCCGTCCTCCGGAGCAGGTCAGTCCTCCTGGTGGTCGTCCCCCGGACTTCTTCTGCCAGGCTTTTGGTCCCGCCTCCGGCTCCCCTCCACCCACCCTGGGGGACTGTGTTGTGTCGTCTGGAATCCGCCCCTTGAGGGGGGGGTTATGTCAGGATCTGTAGTGTTGTTTCGTGTTTCCTGTCTTATTTTGAAGTCCTTGTCTCTCGTGTCCTCTGTTTCTCTTCACTTCCTTTCCCTGTGATTGTCTGCCCTGTTCCTGATTGTTTCCTCCTGTGTCCAATCACCTGCACCAGCCCTCTGTATTTAAGTCCTGTTCATGTCATTCCCCTTTGTCGGTTCGTCTTGTCTAGATCGTGGAAGATCTTGTGTGTAAGACTGTTTTGGAATCCTGTTTTGGAATCCTGTTTAGCAAATAAAGTTGCTTTTCCATCGTTGACGGCGTTTGGGTCCTGTGTTCCTGTCGAGCTGCACATAACAAAGGGAAGTCGTGGGCGCAATGCTGTTTGTTTACGGACCAATCGATCCGCTAAAGGCATCATGAGCGGGATAATTCACGGGCTGATGGGTTCAGGAATCCTTAATTGTATTGGACGTAATCTTCAATCTTAATTAAGTTCAATCATAATTTGGGAGAGTATCTTTTTTAAACGATTATATGGGAAAAAAAGATAGCAAGGATGCTTGCCAAAATGCTGCGACAACGAGTGTGTAAGTGTGTGTGTGTGTGTGTGTGCGTGTGTGTGTGTGTGCGTGTGTGTGATTGTGTGTGTGTGTGTGTGCGTGTGTGTGTGACTGGCTGGCACACTGATACTATGAGTAATATGTGTTGTTTTTAATGCCCAGCCTGTTTCCTCCCAAATGTGGCACTCCCCACATGAGACCACTCGCTATACCTCCTGCAAGCTCACACACACACACACACACACACACACACACATACACACCTTCACGTTGAATAGTAATGCCCACACACTCACACCTTCACGTTGAATAGTAATGCCCACACACACACACACACACACGCACACACCTTGCAGCATTGATCGGTTGCCAGAGGACACGAGGTCAAGTCGCATGGTGTCAATATTTAAACCAGCGCTCAGCACTGGGGACCTCTACCATAACCTCATTAAATATGGGGGTCTGTTCTGCTCAAATACTCTCCTGGCACAGAGAAAGGTCGACTTGAGGAATGAGGAAGGCTGTACACACACACACACACACACACACACACACACACACACACACACACACACACGCACAGCTTTTTTTTCCCCATGCAAAAAGCTGTCAAGATTCAGAAATGTATGGATGCAAACTGTAAGCCGATGGGATGTCGCTTCAGGACGGACAGACTGTTGGATTTTATTTGTGATTTCTGCACACACACACACACACACACACACACACACACACACTAACAAACCGCTCTCTGAGATAAGAGCAATGCTCGCCTCATTTGAGATCTTAAGAGTTACCATTAAAGACGGTTTATCTCTTTCCAGCCTTTCGCCTCACTAGAGGGAAGGAGGTCACGGCGACACCAGAGGAAAAGGAGCAAGAACAGCGGGAGCTTTTTCTTTATCTAGCGTGCCGCTCGGTGATGAAACTATAGTGCTGGAAGAAATGTGCATGCAGAAGAGTTCACAGGCACAGGGAGGGATTTGGAAATGTGAGCCTTAACTTCACCTTCATTTGAAAGAGATTTTAGATTGATGTTTAAATACATTTCATCTTCCTTGTCCATTAAGCTAGAGCAATATCATTTGATATGTTTAAATATGAGACTTATGGACAGTTAATCACCAAGGATAACGTTTCTTACATTTTGGGAAGCTGACTTTTCCTAAGATTTAGCTAAAATACCCCCTCAATCCTGTGGTACTGAATACAAATGTGACTTATTAAAAAAATGGAATGTAACTGGAGGAAAAGGTGGGAACATTGTGCTTTGGTGGATGTTAGTTTTACCCTCAAAGGATAAAGTCGAGAAGGACGACTCAATTTGAACCAAATATGTATATATCGCATTTTGACACTTCCCATCATCATTGATCTGACCGATCCCTCAATCAGTGACGCATCAACGTCCCTCAGTGGGTCCTCACCTGTACTCCAGCGAGAAGCGCGTCAGCTCCGTGCTGTTGTGGATCCATTTGAACTCCAGAGGCCAGCTCCCCTCGGCCATGCACGTCAGCACCAGCCTGTTGCGCTCCAGGTGCAGCTGGCTGCGCACCGGCTCCGTCTTGAAGTAAGGAGGCACGTCATCTGTGAAGAATCAAAAGAGGACAGAGTTTTGGATTTGAAGTTTCATAACGAGAGTCTCGCGGAAAGGGTGAAAAAAAAAACTCAAAGCATCCGGATCCAACACTCCTACGTAAACCCGGAGGCACAAATGTGAGCATAACAACGCAGACTGAAGACGAGCCGGGGAGAAGAAAGAAAAAGGTGTGAGCTTTTTAGGTCACTTTTGACGAGGAGGACTGGAACAAAGAGGACTTGTTGAACATCTATCGGACTGTGACAGATTGTAGACGGTCAGAAGCTCGGATCTCACCTCAAACTAAGCAAACTGCTGTATTTGATGATCACTGGGCGGGTAAACACCAAGCTCCTGCAGTGCAGAAGGAAAAGCCCTTTGTGAACGCGCCCCGCTTGGAGCTACCTAATCTCCTGTTGGGCCCCGTGTTGAACCCCCGTGTTGGGCCCCGTGTTGAACACCGTGTTGGGCCCCGTGTTGGGCCCCGTGTTGGGCCCTGTGTTGGACCCAGTTTTGGGGCCTCGTTGGCCCTGTGTTGGACCCTGTGTTGGGCCCCGTTGGGCCCTGTGTTGGACCCTGTTTTGGACCCTGTTTTGGGCCCCGTTGGCCCCTGTGTTGGACCCTGTGTTGGGCCCTGTTTTTGGACCCTGTTTTGGGCCCCGTTGGCCCTGTGTTGGACCCTGTGTTGGACCCTGTGTTGGGCCCCGTTGGGCCTGTGTTGGACCCCTGTTTTGGACCCTGTTTTGGGCCCCGTTGGGCCCTGTGTTGGACCCTGTTTTGGGGTCCCGTTGGCCCCCGTGTTGGGCCCCTGTGTTGGGCCCCGTGTTGGGGCCTCATTGGGCCCTGTGTTTGGACCCTGTGTGGGCCCTGTGTTGGGCCCTGTGTTGGGCCTCGTTGGCCCCCGTTGTTGGGCCCCTGTGTTGGCCTTGTTGGGCCCTGTGTTGGACCCTGTGTTGGGCCTCGTTGGGCCCTGTGTTGGACCCCGTGTTGGACCCTGTGTTGGGCCCCGTTGGCCCCCGTGTTGGGCCCTGTGTTGGACCCCGTGTTGGACCCTGTGTTGGGCCTCGTTGGGCCCTGTGTTGGGCCCTGTGTTGGGCCCTGTGTTGGGCGATCTGGACTAACAGAGAAGCGGAAGCAGAAGCATCAAGTGGAGGGGGAGCGCTCCTCTGCTGTGCACTCATGTGTCGGTGACTCATTGGCACGGGGCGCCACTTTCCTCCGAGCTAGGCCGAGCAGACAGGAGAGGAGGAGGAGGAGGAGGAGAGGAGGAGGATGAGGAGGAGGAGGCATGGCATCCTTTCATCATTTCTTCCGCTCTGTCTTTTCGCTCCTCCTGCGTTTCCCCAACACGCTCTGTTGAAGTGTGAAGGAACGGATTGAGGAGGGACTGGCGAGAACCTCTCCACAGGGTGATGCACACACTGAACACGGCGACAGACTCACACGCACACACACACACACACACACACACACACACACACACACACACACATCGGTTTGTATATCTCAATCCAGAGGCCTCACACGCAAACTGCCAAGGTCCCTCGGGGGGCTAATCTCTCACCCTTGATAAACGGCGCATCAGCCTACCTGATGATCATTGTAAATATAGAACACGTTAATTGGATGGTTGGATAATATAATCATCGAATTGACTGATAATCGGGCATTGAAATTAAACTGTCAAAATGATCTATCGCGCTGATATTTTGTTCCTCAAATCCAGCGGAGTCGGACTGATAGGAGGACTGATAAGAGGAGGGATGGGGAGGAAAATAAAAGAATTAAAAGTAGAGAACATAGTGAGCGGCCACGGATGATTTACAAGCTGTTCACTGTCATTTGAACGAGACTTTTGGAAGGCTGCACTTCATGTAGTGGCTAGAGCAACACGGTGACGTATATATTGCTGATCAGCGACGCAATTTTTGTTCATTTTGCTGTTGCAAGTCTTGATTTAAATGGGTCGGATAGGTATTTATTAATTCTGTATTATACCGATGTATACAACCATGATGAAACGTTATGAAAGATACAGATGACCGATTGTATTAAACAAACGGAATCAAAAGGAATTAATAATAAACAACAGGCGTTGCTCGCGGTGCAAAAGTGCACAATATATCTGTGTGAGTCACGAATGAATATTCACACATCGCAGCAACGTCTTGATGGATATTTTTTTTTATTTTATTTTTTTTATAAAACAACACTGTGTTGATTTTCTCAGAGCTGGACCCCCGAGGCCGGGCCGTCACAAATTCACACCCAGAACAAATAGACAGGGAAGACGCCGGCGTCGATCCGTGGGATTCGACGCCGGTGAGAGTTTCCACGAGTTGTGTAATTAGGCGACGCAAGAAAGCAAAACGAGTGAAAGCGGAATACGAGCGAGCGGCATGAACATGACATGTACGCCCGAAGAGATGCGGAACAGAGACGGCGTGGAAGAGATACTGATACTCAGTACACACGATACTCAGTACACACGATACTCAGTACACATGATACTCAGTACACATGATACTCAGTACACATGATACTCAGTACACACGATACTCAGTACACACGATACTCAGTACACACGATACTCAGTCCACATGATACTCAGTACACATGATACTCAGTACACACGATACTCAGTACACATACTCAGTACACATGATACTCAGTACACATGATACTCAGTAGACATGATACTCAATACACACGATACTCAGTACACATGATACTCAGTACACATGATACTCAGTACACACGATACTCAGTACACATGATACTCAGTAGACATGATACTCAGTACACACGATACTCAGTACACATGATACTCAGTACACACGATACTCAGTACACATGATACTCAGTACACATGATACTCAGTCCACACGATACTCAGTCCACACGATACTCAGTCCACATGATACTCAGTACACATGATACTCAGTACACATGATACTCAGTCCACACGATACTCAGTACACATGATACTCAGTACACATGATACTCAGTCCACACGATACTCAGTCCACATGATACTCAGTACACATGATACTCAGTACACATGATACTCAGTACACATGATACTCAGTACAGATGATACTCAGTACAGATGATACTCAGTACACATACTCAGTACACATGATACTCAGTACACATGATACTCAGTACACATACTCAGTACACATGATACTCAGTACACATGATACTCAGTACACACGATACTCAGTACACATGATACTCAGTCCACACGATACTCAGTACACCATACTCAGTACACATGATACTCAGTACACCATGATACTCAGTCCACATGATACTCAGTACACATGATACTCAGTCCACACGATACTCAGTCCACATGATACTCAGTTACACATGATACTCAGTACACACGATACTCAGTACACACTACTCAGTACACACGATACTCAGTCCACACGATACTCAGTCCACATGATACTCAGTACACATAATACCTCAGTCCACACGATACTCAGTACACATGATACTCAGTACACATGATACTCAGTCCACACGATACTCAGTCCACATGATACTCAGTACACATGATACTCAGTACACATACTCAGTACACATGATACTCAGTACACATGATACTCAGTACACATACTCAGTACACATGATACTCAGTACACATGATACTCAGTACACACGATACTCAGTACACATGATACTCAGTACACACGATACTCAGTACACATGATACTCAGTACACATGATACTCAGTACACATGATACTCAGTACACATGATACTCAGTACACACGATACTCAGTACACATACTCAGTACACATGATACTCAGTACACATGATACTCAGTACACACGATACTCAGTCCACATGATACTCAGTACACATGATACTCAGTACACATGATACTCAGTACACATGATACTCAGTACACATGATACTCAGTACACATGATACTCAGTACACATGATACTCAGTACACACGATACTCAGTACACATGATACTCAGTACACATGATACTCAGTACACATGATACTCAGTACACACGATACTCAGTACACACGATACTCAGTACACATGATACTCAGTACAGATGATACTCAGTACAATGATACTCAGTACACATGATACTCAGTACACATGATACTCAGTACACATGATACTCAGTACACATGATACTCAGTACACATGATACTCAGTACACATGATACTCAGTACACACGATACTCAGTACACATGATACTCAGTACACATGATACTCAGTACACACGATACTCAGTACACATGATACTCAGTACACATGATACTCAGTACACACGATACTCAGTACACATGATACTCAGTACACATGATACTCAGTACTAATGATACTCAGTACACATGATACTCAGTACACACGATACTCAGTACACACGATACTCAGTACACATGATACTCAGTACAGATGATACTCAGTACTAATGATACTCAGTACACATGATAGTCAGTACTAATGATACTCAGTACACACGATACTCAGTACACATGTTACTCAGTACAGATGATACTCAGTACACATGATACTCAGTACACATGATACTCAGTACACATGATACTCAGTACAGATGATACTCAGTACACATGATACTCAGTACACATGATACTCAGTACACATGATACTCAGTACACACAATACTCAGTACACACGATACTCAGTACACACGTATACTCAGTACACATGATACTCAGTACACATGATACTCAGTACACACGATACTCAGTACACATGATACTCAGTACACATGATACTCAGTACACACGATACTCAGTACACACGATACTCAGTACACATGATACTCAGTACACACGATACTCAGTACACATGATACTCAGTACACATGATACTCAGTACACACGATACTCAGTACACATGATACTCAGTACACATGATACTCAGTACACACGATACTCAGTACACACGATACTCAGTACACATGATACTCAGTACACATGATACTCAGTACACACGATACTCAGTACACATGATACTCAGTACACATGATACTCAGTACACACCGATAATCAGTACACATGATACTCAGTACACATGATACTCAGTACACACGATACTCAGTACACACGATACTCAGTACACATGATACTCAGTACACACGATACTCAGTACACACGATACTCAGTACACATGATACTCAGTACTAATGATACTCAGTACACATGATACTCAGTACAC
Source organism: Cyclopterus lumpus (assembly GCF_009769545.1). Taxonomy (NCBI): domain Eukaryota; kingdom Metazoa; phylum Chordata; class Actinopteri; order Perciformes; family Cyclopteridae; genus Cyclopterus; species Cyclopterus lumpus. The sequence continues at coordinate 15,129,729 of NC_046984.1, read as the reverse complement.
ATGATACTCAGTACACATGATACTCAGTACTAATGATACTCAGTACACATGATACTCAGTACACATGATACTCAGTACACACGATACTCAGTACACATGATACTCAGTACACATGATACTCAGTACACACGATACTCAGTACACATGATACTCAGTACACACTTGTTCATCTGCAGGCGGGTGTGAGGCCAGAGGAAACATTGATCACTGATGAGTATCTCCAATAGTCCCTCTCATTAGGAAGTCCATGAGCGCTCATGGGTGTTATCTAACCTGTGGAATCACACGCAGGCGGAGGAAGACACCCTGGGGGCTTTAACGATGAATGTGTCAATTATTTTTGTAGCATTAATCGATTAATTGTGGGGAAAAATACGAAAATAATTGCTTTAAAAAAAAAAATGATACTAAATAATAATAAAATAAAATAAACATATACAAAAAATATATATATATATAAAAAAAATGTAAACAGTTAAATAAATATATGTAAAAATGTAAAAATAAAATAAATATATATAAAAAATATATATATCATTTTCTTTTTAAACAATTAAAAAATAAAATTATAATAATACAAAATGTATAATAAAACCAAATGTACACATGATCAACATGTGCTACAACAGTCTACAGTGCTTTGCATTTGCTAATTACTTCAAATGTGGGGGGGGGGGGGGGGCCGTGATGGAAGAGTGAATGGCTGCTTCACTCGTCTGTCTTTAGAAACAACAGTGAAAGGGAATACTGTGACGAGAATGCAATTATCTTTTCAAAAATACAAAGTAAATTAGTCTCGAAGCACATTATTCTTATATTTATAACCAGAAGAGTATAAACGTGTAACGGCCCTCACCCTACGCACAGTGTACACTGCAAACAACCACCACTGGTAGATGACGCTGAGGTGACATGTATTAAATGTGTCGTGACAGGAAATGCCAACGAATACAAACACAAAACCAACTCCCGTCCAACTGGAGCTTCTTTTTGTGTGCTTCTTGTGCAACACAAAGCAATTATTGTGCGATAAGAGGCCCCCCCCACATTTGCATACGGCTCATGCCAGAGGATGCTCCCTGGGGCCCAGGTCGTCTCAACGCTGCATGTGAGCATGTGTGTGTGTGTGTGTGTGTGTGTGTGTGCACGAGGGTTAGTGCGTCAGACGGACGCTCACAAACCAGTCTGCGGCACACAGTCAATTAAATCGTCTCTCTCATTAATGAGAACAGTGCCAGGTACAAATGCCTGCCCCGGGGGTGGGAATCCATAATTGAGGAGAACTCGGAGAATTCATTTTCTAAAATAACAAGAGCTACAGTCAGGGACATTTCCATCAAAAAATGCTCTTAAAAAAAGGTAAAAATACCTTTTTTTTAATTGTCACTGTCAATCACAAAGAATTATTGAGGGGAATATATTTTTATTCTTAAAGAAATGTGACCGCATACAACAAGTTTGAAAGAAACAAACTAATTAAAATAACACATTAAGTGATACTTGAAATTCAAGCACATCTCTACGGCATCTGAACCGTGACATTTCCATCTTTTCAGGAGTTACGCCACTTTAGTGATGACGCGCGCTGAATAGCATGCGAGATGTGTTGAAATAATAAAACACATCTTTTCAATAAGCTCGTCACCTGCTTTACAGCCCGCGCGTTTTTTCCGCCTGGTGTAAACCACACCGCTGAGTTTTCACAGATAAATCAGGCAGTCGAAACACACACACACACACACACACACACACACACACACACACACATGGGCTACTTTCCTAGTTCCCAGAAGGCTGCGGTGCTGCGGCTGCAGCCGTGAAGTAGAAACCTCCCTCCTAGCTCAACCCTCAGGAGTCCGGTGCTCCCGGACGCAGCATACATATTTCAGGCGCACTCGTACACGAAAATAATAATTAAAAAAACGTACCAAGTGGCGTTGATAGGCACAGCCGTCTGTGCGTTTCATCACAAACGTGTAATGTGTTGGGTGCTCGTTTGGGATCGACGCGAGGTTTGTTCATTTCGACACAATGTGTGCGTGTGCGTGTGCGTACGTGCGTGTGCGTACGTGCCCATCGTGGACGGCAGGTGTCTGGATGCAAAGTGCTGGTGGTGCTGATGAGGATGGAAGTTTCCTGGTGGTCTCACTGAGCTGCTAATGGCCCCGTTGGGTGTGAAAATCTGTTCCGCTGTCTGTCTTTATTTAGCACACGGGTATGTGTGTGTGTGTGTGTGTGTGTGCGTGTGTGTGTGTGTGTGTGCGTGTGTGTGTGTCTGTGTGCGTGTGCGTAGGATGGGAAATGGAGTGGCTCCAAAATGTGGCAGTGTATGTATGTCAGTACATTACTGTACATGTTCCGTGTGTATCTGTGAGGGAGGTTTGTCAGGCGTGTGTGTGTGTGTTGACTGATTTTTTTCTCATCCCTGAGAGACATTCAAACCAAGGCCGGCTGCTGATTTGTACTAGCCATCATCTGTACACACACACACACACACACACACACACACACACACACACACACACACACATCCATACGGCACGCAGTTTATACAGAACCAATCAGTTGATCTCTATTCTGTTGACTCAACCCTCACATACACAAACTGTACATGTGCACAAACTGTACATGTGCACAAACTGTACATGTGCACAAACTGTACATGTGCACACACTGTACATGTGCACAAACTGTACATGTGCACACACTGTACATGTGCACACACTGTACATGTGCACAAACTGTACATGTGCACAAACTGTACATGTGCACAAACTGTACATGTGCACAAACAGACGTACATCCCGGCACACAGTCTCCCGTGTATTACTGTTGGCCCTTTTTGTTCCACGCCTCCTCCTCCTCCTCGCCTGTTGCACTACATTTCCCAGGAGGCCGTGCTGGCAGCCACTAATCTTTAGTCGAGCTGGTCTTCCAGCACTGCCCCCCCCCCCCCCCCTCCCGCATTAGGCATTAGGAGAGTGACTCAGGAGGCGGGAGAAGATGACCCGACCAAACTAAATGTCATTAGTGAATATTATTTCACAGTTGGTCATATTTCTGTTTGTGTTTAATTATTGTATTGTAATTTAATTATTGTAATGCATGCCACATCCACACCCAGCTCCATTTGATTAGATGTGTGGTGTTTCCATTCTGGTTATTCTAGGATGCGGTTTCTCAACACGAGGGCCAGGTCCCCCCAGAGGGATCAGAAGAAAGAGTGTGAGGTTTACCGGGCTAATTAACGAGATGGAAACAAAGAAAAAATCATGTTTCTGCATCACAAACAAAAGTCACTTTTATCCACCAGAAACGTCACTTATTTCATTTCTTTTCCCCCCCCCCATTCACCTGCGATGCGACGAGGTGTTCACACAAGGTGCCGGCCCTCCCCCATTGGGAGCAATTTGTGAGATTCGGTGCCTTGCCCGAGGGCATTTTTTGGCATGTGAAGAGAAGGAGGCCGGGGCTCGAACCCCGTCAACTCTGCCCCCCACTGCAGCTGGTAAAGTGGCCCTTCAGCTGGGGTGTTTTGTCTGCTGCCGTTTGCAGGTTCGAGAATAAGCTTTTTTTTAAGAAGAAGAAGAAGAAAAAAAACAGCAGATGACTGGTTTATTTATCTAAAAAGTAAATCTTAAAAATGAGGTTCGATGGAAACACGTCTCACACGCTTCTTATGGAGAATCAGGCAAAGAGTCCAGATGGAATACTACGACGGCACGGACGTGACAGTTAACAGGTTGTGTTTTTTTTGTGAGTAATGCTTTTAATCTCGTTGAAGTTATCACGACCGCAGACGGTACGACATCATAAAGGCGGCGTTTCACTAAAGATGATTGCGTGGAAGGATAACAATGTTAAAATGCAAGAGGGCCGAGGTCGCCGGCTGGGACCTGTTTTTCCAAGGTCGGTTTTTGTTTGTTGTTGAGTTGCACTTTCTTAAACGCAACTTTCTCATTCAACCCGGTGAGTTCGTCGACAACAAACTGCTTTGCAAAGCTCCGCGAGAAAGAGTTTTTAAACTGGAGTGTTGTTGTTGTTGTTGTTGTTTCTATTCAGTAGAGGTTGAGCGAGAACTCCACCACCATAGAGTCTGCAGTAAGGACTCCATGGTGGTGGAGAGAGAAAAATAAATCTTTTAAACCCAAAGTGAGATGTGTCGAAAAGGGCAAGTGGAAGGTTTAATCTTGGCTTTTTCTTTTTTCTTTCTTTTTTTATACTTTCTGTCAACAAGGGAGCAGAAATTGGATTGAAAGAGAGGTTGTACATTTTTTTTTATTTTATTTTTACCCCAACTGAGTTTCTTTTTTTTCTTTTTTATATATGAAATGCTTTTGAGAGAAAAAATGAAACAACAACAAAAAAAACAATCTTTTGAGGATCTATCAACACTTCTTCCTCACATTTAACATCAGGAAAAGAGTGTCGAGTAGAATCCCCCGACAATAAATAATAAATAAATAAAAGTGTGTGCACTGCTTAGATCACAGACGGTGGCAGCGACACGTTGCAGACAGTCTGTGCGGCAGACAGCAGGTTACATCCTCCAAAAACACAAAAGCAGCCTCGCCATACTTCAATACTTTTTTGCGCGACCGCCCTCGTTTGCTTCCTCGCTAATAAGTAAGATGAGGAAATCCGCTCTCGACCACACAATGACGTATCGATTTCCATTATTCTCAGGAAAGAAAGCGAATGAGTGTTTTCTGAAAATGTCAAACAATCCCTTTGAATTGTAGGCATGGCAAACATACACACACACACACACACACACACACACACACATACACAGAGCTATGCTTCCTGCCAGCGATGCCATAATTAGCTCCAACAGACTCCAGGAATCGTCTTGGAGAAGTGGCAGCTCTTCTCCTTCCACTTTACCAAATCAGTTTCTGTCTCTCTCTCTTTCTCTTTCTCTTTCTCTTTCTCTTTCTCTATCTCTCTCTCTCTCTCTCTCTCTCTCTCTCACCTCTCAGGTGAATGGCAGCTCCCTCGAATGGAAGTGCATTGGCGGCGCCGTGATTGATGGGTGGTGTCCGCCCGCCCTCCGTCACCGCGCCCGCCATTGTTTGATGAGCATCTGTCTAAAAGTGGACACTAAAAAAAAAAAAAAAAAAAAAAAAAAAAAAACGCGCATCCGCCACTCCACTGCTCGTAGCGAGGAGGCACTCTCCTCTAGCACTTTATGGAAAAAAAAAAAAGAAGCTTGTTTCTTCCCCCCCCCCCCCCCTCCATTCGATTTATGTAAGGTGCACTCCAGTTTTCAGCACCCATTTTTTTTTCATCACAATTCATAATGCCCCAGCAGTCATGAGGAGAGCTCATTCATACACACCCGGCCTGCCAAGTGCTGACCTCAGCTCAAATTCATACAGGCCCGGGTGTCGCCCGCGAACCTGCCGCTATTCCGTGAATGCTTAAATGGCTATCATTGCACTCGTTTTTAAATCACATTTCTTTCTCTTGAAACAAACACATTCAGAGCTTTCCATTTGTTATGCTCCGAGTATGAATGTAGCTGCAGGCGTTATATTTAGGGAACAAAAAAAAACCCAAAACAATGTATGATTCGTCAGGATCCTAATCTGCCGTAAACTCGCAAAAGCACAGAATTATCACGCCGTCTTTGGAGGGTTTAATGCCCATCCATCGCTGAAGGAAAAATGCACCAGTGAGAAAGATTAGTTTGCCCTTTTGCTCTCGTATCTGTGCAATATAGTGGTATCCAATTCATACTGGAGTAAAATAGCCCAGATAAAGCCAGCTCGGGTATCACCTGAGTATGAAGACACCATATATGAGAGGGTGAAGCGCGGAAGATATCTGTGGAAACCCTTCGAAATCCAACTGGAAGTTTGAGTTTCAATGCTTATTTTTCACTGAAACTCCAACACACAGGTGAGTAAATCACAACTATATTGGGATTAATCAACTTGTCCTGTTTCCCGAGTGGAAATAGACTCAAGGCCGTAGCGGGAAGGTTATGACTCATTAGCACCCCCCCCCGCCCCCCCCCCCCCCCCCCCCCCCCCCCCCCCCCCCCCCCCCCCCCCCCCCCCCCCCCCCCCCCCCCCCCCCCCCCCCCCCCCCCCCCCCCCCCCCCCCCCCCCCCTCCTCCTTTTCCCAGGAATACACACACGGTGGAACTTATTCTTGATGGCTTTCAGCCGTGACGGGCAGCCCGTCGGTGATTGATATGGGCGCCGGGGCGCCGCATTTCAGGACAAGTCCTGCAAAGCCTCCGTTGTCCTAATGACACCGCAAAGAAGGGCCGAGGTGTGAGCCATCCATCAGAGGCGTGGCCACTCGTCACTGTCGACGGGGAGAGATCACACATCCCAAACCCCGCTCTCCCATTACTTTCATCAGCGACCTGTTGCCCCGTGCTCTAGGCGCCCTTCCATTTTGTTTGCTTTATCTTTCACAGCTATCCCCCCCCCCCTTTTTTGACCCTGTTTAATTCACCCTTCAGTTATCCGCTTAGCTTTGCTCTACGTTCTTAAAAATATATTTTTTTAAAACTGCTATTTTAGACCCAGAGCACCTTGTTTTTTTTTTTATCAGGACTGCACGTGACGGCAAGTCAAAATGTCGACGGTTGAGACGGGGGAAGCGGCATATCCACGCAGGGACATCGCTAAAAATGGATTCAAACGGGGTGAGAAGCGTGTAACACCAAATTGGCTGCCACTTTAATTAGAGGTTAAACTGAAAGTGTCTGTTATATATAATCCCTGGAAAACAAGTCGTTATAACAGAGAGTTTGGATCCCTTCATATTCCACATACGTTCAACTGGGGGACTATTTTTTTCTTCCAACAGCTTTATCCTCAACCCTCCTGTCCCCTTTCTCCTTCCCAACGTCTATGTTTGTAGGTGGGTGTCATCAACAACACGACATTGAACTCTGGGTATTGAAAGGAGGTTGTGTGTGTGTGTGTGTGTGTGTGTGTGGGTGTGGCCTGACGCCTCTGAGCGGCGTGAGAGACGTCGAAGTGTAGTCTAATTGTGCTTGCCTTGCTCCATTGTCACCGCTGAAGGTCAAAGCCATCCCTCAGCAGGCGGCGGCGGCGTTCATGACAGGTGAGACACCTCGTGATTGACGTTCTTATGAGGCGTCGTCTCACCATCCCGGCACACGTGGGAACCCACGGGCGCTCTGCCCGCGCACGGAGGTACACTATACACTTATGTGCACACGTGGGTACAAAAGCATACGCTGTGGATAGCATTCCACAGCCACCGTGCGACACTCTCGCGCACACTCGCGCATTCATTCTCCACAAACTGCGCGCACGCCCCTGACAAAGCGCACGCAATGGGCACACAATGGGCACACAATGGGCACACAATGGGCACACAATGGGCTCATCGCTCTCTCTCCGGTTGCCATGGACGACGACCGTTATCACAATGCCGCTGCAGCAGCACGTCGGGGGGGGGGGAGAAGCTTTTTGTTGAGGAGGAAGAGCAACATGGACCTCTGAGTCCCTTGAGGTCGAACAGCAGCTTCAGCTGAAGTATCGGCATTATTTTGAACAAAAAAACAATGCTGTAATATAATTGTGCTGCATCGTATAATGTCATCGCTATATCAATATCTTAACTTTTGAAGAACTAATACTATATTCATGTATCCCTCAGCTCACCTGGGTTATATAAGAAAAGCAGAGTCTGTTTGTGTATATATATATATATATATAATATATCTATATTATATATATATATATATATATATATACATATATATATATATATATATCTTATAAATATAAAACTGAAGGCATTCATAATTGCAGCTGTACGAAATAGAAAACCAAGAAGTCGTGCTTATATTAAACACTTTAATGTTCACTTCTGTTTTCTCTCTCAAATTAATCTGGCTAACGTGGAGTTTGTTCAAAACCCGTCTGAGGACTGCGCATTTTTAGTGATGCTTTTTATTGATGCCATGCCGCTGCAGTTCCCAGTTATTAGCAAATGATTAGGGGAACGATGGACAAAACGATGAACACGGGTTGCAAAGTTGCAATAAACTGGATTTTTTTAATACGTTCACTTATTATGGAACTACTTCTTCACCGTTAATTACCAACTTGTTCCTGTGCTAAGTGCTCAGGCTTTGTCTGTAACAGATTGCAAACTATTACCATAGTTTAGCCCTCAAAGGCCAATTCAAGTGGAGCCTTTCAAGTCTCCTAAGGACAAGCGTTCTTTCTCCCTTTGCCCTCTACCTGTCTCAACGGCAAGAAAAGGCAGACTCGCGTCCTCCGCTGCAATTAGCCCGACCTGTCCTATTCTTACCAGCTGCATCGGGCTTCTTTTATCATGCAGATCAGAGCCAGAACACAGGACTAGGGGGTGCATTGTCCTGGGAATGGAGGCTATTGTCATTGTAAGAAAAAAAGGGCAGAATGGCCTTTGCCGAGCCGGGCAGGCGTGGTGAGATAAAGGGCCGAGGTCCTTCAAAAAGCCAGAAAAACTAAACGCTGGTCGCCTTCCTCATTCATGTCTTATAAATGCTTCCTGCTCTGTCACTCGATCACTTTGTTCTTTCTGTTGATCCGTCTTAAATGCTTTATTAGGTGTTCTTCTTCTACTAACCTAGGCAAGAGTGGATGGATCTAAGAAGACAAATGCTTTATTTCCAACAAATAAAATGACATAAATCCCTTTTTGCACAAGTTTTACAATTCTGGGGGAGGAGGGATATAAACAATAACCTTTTTAAGGATCTGTGGCCCAGGGGGCTCTTCTACCACTCAATTTAATGTGTTTCTCTGCACATTATCACAAAGCTGTTTGGGTTGGAGGGTGCAGATGTGCCAGGATGACCATGAGTGTGTGTGTGTGTGTGTGTGTGAGTGTGTGTGTGTTAGGATGGCTTCATGGCGAGGAACGTGACACGAGACTTAACGTTGATGGAGATGAGAGAAGAGAGAAGGCAGAAGGCAGGCACTTTGAGGTTTCCAATCTGAATGAGTGTCTGGAGGTGCAGCTACAAGTGGAGTGGAAGTGTTCATTACTCATCTGGGGCTCTACAAGGAGACTCACACCTGCGTAAGAACGGCAGTATCATACGCTTCATTAGCCAGGTTTCTTTTTCTCTGTGCCTTTCTTTCATGTGGATTATATGGTTAAGCCGTCTCGCATGAAGTACACTGTGATTTATGTCTCTTGAGCATTGGAATAGATGGGGAAATGATGTTTATGAAAATGTACGCATGTATTTCAAGGTGTATATTAGATTTGCTATCAGATGTTTCTTCATTTTCACGTTTACTTTCTTTCTTTTATTCCATTCCCCACTTTGCTTGTGGATGGTTAACCGTGTTGAGATGGTTGACCACGTTGAGGTGGATGACCATGTTGAGATGGTTGACCGTGTTGAGATGGTTGAGATGGTTGACCGTGTTGAGATGGTTGACCATGTTGAGATGGTTGACCGTGTTGAGATGGTTGACCGTGTTGAGATGGTTGACCATGTTGAGATGGTTGAGATGGTTGACCGTGTTGAGATGGTTGACCATGTTGAGATGGTTGAGATGGTTGACCGTGTTGAGATGGTTGACCATGTTGAGATGGTTGAGATGGTTGAGATGGTTGACCATGTTGAGATGGATGACCATGTTGAGATGGTTGACCGTGTTGAGATGGTTGACCACGTTGAGATAGTTGAGATGGTTGAGATGGTTTACCATGTTGAGATGGTTGACCGTGTTGAGATGGTTGAGATGGTTGACCATGTTGAGATGGTTGACCACGTTGAGATGGTTGAGATGGTTGACCGTGTTGAGATGGTTGACCGTGTTGAGATGGTTGACCATGTTGAGATGGTTGACCGTGTTGAGATGGTTGACCATGTTGAGATGGTTGACCGTGTTGAGATGGTTGACCGTGTTGAGATGGTTGACCATGTTGAGATGGTTGAGATGGTTGACCATGTTGAGATGGTTAACCATGTTGAGATGGTTGACCGAGTTGAGATGGTTGAGATGGTTGACCATGTTGAGATGGTTGACCGTGTTGAGATGGTTGAGATGGTTGACCATATTGAGATGGTTGACCGTGTTGAGATGGTTGACCGTGTTGAGATGGTTGACCATGTTGAGATGGTTGACCATGTTGAGATGGTTGAGATGGTTGACCGTGTTGAGATGGTTGACCGAGTTGAGATGGTTGACCGTGTTGATGGTTGACCGTGTTGAGATGGTTGACCGTGTTGAGATGGTTGACCATATTGAGATGGTTGACCGTGTTGAGATGGTTGAGATGGTTGACCGTGTTGAGATGGTTGACCATGTTGAGATGGTTGACCGAGTTGAGATGGTTGACCGTGTTGAGATGGTTGACCGTGTTGAGATGGTTGACCGTGTTGAGATGGTTGAGATGGTTGACCGTGTTGAGATGGTTGACCGAGTTGAGATGGTTGACCGTGTTGAGATGGTTGACCATGTTGAGGGCGACTGCAAGCCAGTTAATAAGGTTGCGCAACAACAGTTGTGTGCGTTGTGTATTGCAAACACTCATCGGTGATGTGCGACTACGGGATACAACAAATACAACATCTCCCGTTCAAGGTTCCCCGAGTGGGATCAATACAATTGTTCTAATCTTTTACAATAAGGTGAACTTAAAGCATAAATGAGGAACATTAACACAACATTTGCATATTTCATATGCAAAATGGGATAAAAAAACACAGTGCATAATCAGAGTGGTTAACAAAACAACATTGCTCAAAAGTACTAATTTCATCCACTCCTGGTCCAGACACTCAGCCAACAAAACCATCAGCCTGCAACTACAACTACAGAAAATACATTCAAAACCACATGCTGACTGTGTTTGTGGGGACCTTCGCTGAAAAATGACCCTAATTTCCACATTTTTAATCAATGATGCCATCCGCTCGCAAACCGAAAAAATACTGTTAAGTGAAACGTTCTATGTGTAATAGAACAAAAGAACATTTGGCTTAACGACAATTGGTTAAACCGTAACGTCGGTTGGCGATGTGTGCGTATATCGGTGTGTGTGTGTGTGTGTGTGTGTGTGTGTGTGCTTATATGTGCGGCACGTCATAACGAGAGCGGCTGTTCCTGAATGGAAGCCTCACGCTGCTCAAGGTCATTAGTGCTAATGCCACGCTTTTTGCCATCTGCCCGAGATTGTTTACACTTGCCTCGATAATTAGCTCGTAATTAGCAGTGGATGGTGGGGAATATATACGCTGTGTCTGTGCACATGTTTGTGTGTGTTTAAGAGATGGTGTGTGTGTGTGTGTGTGTGTGTTTCAGTAAACATATGACTGTTATTAAAGAAGGCATGTTGACCTGAGCAGAACAGAGAGAGAGAGAGAGAGAGAGAGAGGTTTGAAAGTGGAGGAGGCATCGAGCTGCAGCTTTTTTACGTTATTGCATTATCATTAAGGTGTCATAAAATGAGTTTAGAAGAAGTACAATTGTCGGGACATCCATCGCCTCGACCACCACACCATCGTTCCTCTTCACACCACCGGACTCCATTCTTACCCGAATTTATGGGGTTTTATATATGTTTTTAGAATTCTTTATATCTTTTTAAAAGCATTTATTTAGTCATGTAATAGAACACAGTAGTGTTAAGAGTAGCAATAAAGTCCTTGAGATACATATATCCCTACCTATACTCCAACACCACTGGAAAGGGCTGAGGGGTATTTAGTTGGTTGCAATCTGCAACACACCACTAGATGCCACTAAATCTTCTACCCTGTCGTTTTAAAAACGTAATTGTATCCCCACTCAGGATGGATTACCGTTCATACACGCTGTACTGCACGTTGATGGCAGCGACAAAGTTTGAGGGATGTTTTAAAAAAAATCTGTCCATGAACATCTATGGGAATGTCTGAATGCCACCAGGGTGGAGTGAGAGAGTATCGTTGGGTAAACTGGTGCTTTAACTAGTGGTCTCTTTGTCCTTGAAGCTGTGGTAGGATAACACACACACACACACACACACGCACACACACACACATTGGGCATGTTTGTAGTGAAGCCGTCATGTAAAACAGCAGTCCGGCCTTCAAATCCAAACAACACAACAAAAAAATATTGCGCCTTCCCAGGATTGTTCTCTTCAACCATTTCCCTTGGTTTCCTGCCCCCCTTTTGTTCTTCTCTTTCAGTTCGTATCAAGTAAGAACGCAGAGTCTAATCGCTTGATGAGATTACATCTTGTGCCAATGCCTTTTGTAACAGAGCATGTGGTCTTCTCCCATAATCTCCACGAGCCTTCATAGTAAAACAGATGTCGTGGAGGGGAGATGGCCCTAATCCAGCGATGTACTATAATCCACGAGTCCTCTGAACGGTAGCGCAGAGGATATTATGTTTCCCGGTTTCGGCCGTTCGTTTGGGTGGCTGGAGGTTGGGTCCATTGGTGAAAGCAATACACACCATTTCAGTGGAGCCTGCAAACCAAAATTGTGCTTTTGATCTTCCATTTATATACAAAGAACTCACGTTGCTGGTCTTCCAGCTCCTGCTAGATTCAAGTAAAGTCCAACAGACGAGCCTCTGCAACAATTGTTGAGGAAACACAGGAAACTAATTTGTCTGATAAAGCGAGGACCAAAAGGGGGGAATCAGAGACCCAAAGCTTCTTTGGTGTTTGGCTATTTGCTGGCACATCTGAAGTGCAGCCCGGGGGCCATATGAAGAAATGAAATGAACGCGAGATGCTGTTTGGCTTCTTTTTCTTTGAAGGAAGATGTGACGGCCACGAGTATGGAGCAGCAGAAGCGTGAAAAAAAAAAAATTGAAGCGATTCCAGGGGGGTTGATTAACACGTTATGTATGATGTGACAGATGAGAGGGGCATAACCTGGAGCCCACACTGTCAGTCAGATCCAGACAAAGAGCTTGTTGTGTCCCACTCAACTGAATTGTGACCCTCTACGACGAGGGTCTGTGGATACGATTGTGTGGCTGAAGACCAGGATGGATATTCAGGATCAAATAACACACATCTTCTTTGTCTGACTTCTGCATCTGCGTGCATCATAAACTGCCCACTACCTTTCAATATGTTCCTGGAGAGCGCAGCCGCCTGTCGACTGGTGAAGAGCCAATGATGCAAACCTGTTTAGCCCAATAAAGCCAGCAAAACACCGCGACGCCACAACAAAAGGAGTCGATTTCAACCTAATCACTCATCTTAGGTAGTAATAAAGCTTATATAGTCCATGGAGTATGAATCTCTGCCAGATGGCAGATGATAATGCTTCTCTAAAGTTGATAAGAGGCTTGAAAAAGAAGAACGATGTAACAATGAAATGGAGAAGAAAAAAAAAAAATCCTCCCATTTCAATTTGTGAGATGAGAAATATCATCGCTTTAATGATTTTGGGCAAAGGGAAACATGTCTTACAAAGACCCACACTCTTATTCTAGATGTGAAAAAATATTAATACGTAATAGTTCAAGGCAGAGTGCATCACTTGATGTTTTTTTTTGGGAGTAAAGATATTGCCCGGGGCTCACTGGAGGCCCGGGCCGACACTGTCCGGAGTTCAAAGATGTTATTGGCCTCCGCGATCTCCTCTGGACTGGGACTGGGATGAAGATCAATATTTATGTTTTGGCAGATCAAAAGGATCACCGCAAAAAATAAATAAACACGCTCCATCGCTCGCCGCTTCGATCTCACACACTTTCTTCACCTCATGAAAATCATTTGTTTTTCCCATCCCAGCGATGTTAACTAAGTTACCAACTGAGCGAGGTGGCGGAGGAGATTTTGATCTCGCCTCAGCCGGTCCAACCCTCGATGGACGTGACGAATTCCACGCAGAAGAAGGTCAAAAGTCTCTTACTCCACACGCCCTCCTGAGCTCTTTCAGACGGCAACGCTTCGTCCTTGGCGGAGACGTAGAGACGAGGAGCGATAGAAGAGAACAAGGGTCCCGGGGTTTAGGAGGTGAGAGGCTTGCGCAGGTGGCTCGAATAGAAAATGTTTTTTTTTTGCTGTTCTAGCAATGAGCAACAAATAAAAGGGCTATTATGCAAACCTCAAAAGATTGTTGTTATTGTTACTGCAAACCTCGAGTCCTTATTTCTTGGCATGAAGAAAAAACATTGTGTTCACCATTTCCTGAAAACCAATCTGCATGTGTATTATCTTTATGAAATGCTTCAAGTCTGAGATCAAAAGCCATCCCTTTTTCTTTCTTTTTTTTTTTAAATCAACAAAAAGCCTCTCCGATGCCAAATCTAGGTTTGGCAATTTTTTTTTCTTGGCGATACATCAGAAATCCTCCTTTTCGCCTCTGAGTGGGTGGTTTGATTGAGAGGGGGGGGGGGGGGGGGGGGGGGGAGCTGCGTGTAAATTAACTCACGCTTTAAACTATATCTTAAAAGACAAGGCCAGACCGCCCTTTGGTAAGCGGAGGTATTAAAGGAATAGTTTCACGTTCATGCCGAGAGTTGCATGAGAACAGCAGTAATTGGCGATGATGAATCTGGTTCTACTAACATTTAAAAGGGATTTAAAGTTCACCCATCAACCTATGTTGTTTACCACTCTCGTGCCTGTATGATATGATATGTAATATGACTCTAGGGCCGGCAGACAGCAGCTGCTCTACAAAGGCTCCACACTATTTGTTTTAGCCACCGTCCAAAAGGTAATTTGACCTTCTCGGAAGTCTGTTTTTAATGATGTATTACGAACTACTCAAGAGCTAGTGTTAGGAAGTTAAACAGCTCATAATTCATCTCTTAATATATTAAATGTGAAAACAACAGATTCAATCAAATGGATTTATTAAAACGTCTCATCGAAACTACATTTTACGAGATTCCATGTAGGGGGGGGGGGGGGGAATGTCTTGCATCACCTGGCCTGAGAAGATCTCAAATGAACGGCTATACAAGATGCAGGAGCTTGGATATGGAGATCAAACAGGGGGCAATTATGTCCGCCAAGGACAAAACAGTAATGTGATGAGACCCCGTGTCGCGGGAAATGTCTTCCCCACTGTGAAACACATATATATAGATCAATAGTCGCCCCCTCCCTTCCCATGCCCAATCAAAAATAATAACAATGATAATAATTGTAACGGCCCAGTCACACTAATAATGTCCATAACAATTACAATAAATTGCAAGCTTTTCCGATGTGAAGCTTCTAACGGTCATTGTCCATTTAACATAATTAATCATGCTGGGTGGGGGTGGGTGTGCGGAGGTCCTGGTGCTTAAATGGAACATCTCTCTCGTCCGTGGAGACAGAAGAAGGAGACAACTGAATGTATAAATGGCGTGCCTCGCCCTCCAGTCGGGCGAGGGAGAGGTCAGGGGCTGTGATCATGTGGACGGAACCAGAGTCCACGAGAGCGGAGGGGGGGAGGGAAGGAAATGCTAACGGGCTAGGTGAGGGGAAAGTAGCGCTAATACCCTGTTTAATGGCCTGCGGCGGAGCGCTGTGAGAGGAAGTGAGGCGTCTGTGTGCGGAGTGTGTTTTCGTGTAAGACGGCAGCTCAAGGTTTTAGGGGTTCTGCGGAGAGCCATTGTGTGTTACTTTAAGCCTCAGATTTAACCCTGCTGCACAGGGAGCGAGATCAGCCATTACTGTCAGCAAAGTTATTACAGCTGCACGCCCGTTGTGGGATTACTCTGGATGTGTGTGACGAATATCAGTGAGTTTGCATCGCGCAGAGTGGATGTGGCGGCACGTCGTGTGCGGCCCGCCGAGTGTCGACAGTAACTGGCCACCAGGGGGCGACTCAAAAATAAGTCAAAATGTTGGGGAAGTATGGAAAATGGCCCTAATTCTCGCTTGATTCATTTCCTCAGTAAACATTGTAAACTTGAGTTTACGGTCTAAATCGCTGCCTTCAAGACTTCTTCGAAAACAGCGTGATGTTCGTTTTAGAGTCAAATAGGAGGTACGCTTTAAGGGCGGGGCTACCGCGTGATTGACAGGTTGCTACCACGGCGATGACCCGCCTGGGAACTGTCCACTTTTACGTGATAGAACTTCAACGCTTTCACGGTGTGTGTTTTTAGTTCGTGAGAGTTAATAGTAACATTTAAAATATATATATATATATATGAGTTATGGCACCAGCTTCAGGTTAATATTTGTTTCCCATTAACTACTTTTGACCAACCTCCACAGAATAGAGGTGAAAATACGGCCTGGTTTCAGCCCGTTTGAGTTCCTAAGCGTGCGATTGTCCAACAACAAGCTCGTAATCCCTCATTATGCTCACTGTAATCAGATATAAGTATACGAATTCATAAAAAAAGGGTCTGTTCTGAAATGATCCTCTTTGCAATAAGGAAGCCCGTAAAGACCGTCTGGATCCGGAGAGAGCGTGAGGATTTCATGGAGATGAAATCAAAATCCATGAAGATTTCACGGAGCATACGCAGCGTGGATTTTTTTTTGGCATCCCTTCTTTTTATGGTTCCTCGTTGGTTCAGCTGATCGCAGCACGGAGATCCAAACGGACGTCTCGCTACGAAAGGAGTTCACATACAGAGATGAAGACATGGAAACGCACGCATATCTGTGTTTGTGGCGCCGCGCTGCTGCGTGCGTGTGTGTGTGTGTGTGTGTCTCTCTGTCTGTGTTTGTGTGTCTGTGTGTGTGTGTGTGTCTCTGTGTCTGTGTTTGTGTGTGTGTGCATTTCCCCAAAGATGACTGGATGACCACTTCCAATTTACTGCCAAACCCTCCTGACCCAGACTATTTCCTTCCAACATACCAGTAGACAAAAATCACAGTCACACAAAGAGTCACACACACACACACACGGACACACACACACACACACACACACACACAAAGCTCAGACACAAATGATCCATCTCCAACCTCAGTCGAGCCCTCTGCTAACAT
Source organism: Cyclopterus lumpus (assembly GCF_009769545.1). Taxonomy (NCBI): domain Eukaryota; kingdom Metazoa; phylum Chordata; class Actinopteri; order Perciformes; family Cyclopteridae; genus Cyclopterus; species Cyclopterus lumpus. The sequence goes on along the minus strand of NC_046984.1, from coordinate 15,112,827 downwards.
ACCCCCGAGCTCCGAGGTGAAAGAGGGAGGGAGACGGAACAGCGAGACAGCCGTTCCGTCTCCCTCCCTCTGTTCTCGTCTCTCTCCCCCCCCCCCCCGACTCTTTCCAGACGTTTCTATTTTAAGAGCAGAGTTTGCTCCGTTTTTCGATCACGCTGTCCGCGTACAACAAAAGGGGAACAAAATCGGTCTGTGTGTACAGTACGTCTCTGTGTGTATGTGTGTGTGTGTGTCTGTGTGTGTGTGTGTGTCTGTGTGTGTGTCTGTCACGACAGTATTTACACAACCTACACATCCCCAGTTAAAACGGCAGAGCAAAACTTGAGTGCTTCCAGATGGAGACACTCTGTTAACCACAGAGGCCCATCCCTTCAACCATGAAGCAAACACACACACACACACACACACACACAGCATGTCCTGCTGGGGCATAACATATCTCACTCTCCCGCTATGTTTATCTCTGGTGACAACTTTCTGGGCCGGGCTATTGTTTCACTGTTTATCTGAACCTCAGGCTGTGAAAACCCAGCAGCGCTGTGATTCAGTCTTTCTGCTCCCTTTTATAGACCGCGGAGGGCATGAAGACGAGGGAGAGGAATGGAAGTTAGGGGAGGAAGCCTGCTGTATGAAAATGAGTGTTTCATTTATTTATTTTTGTTCAAGGTCTCTTCAAGGTCTCGCCATTCAAAACTCATCAGCGCCTGACAGGCATTGATGGGACTGGAGATGAAGTGGTTCTTGCAAAAATGTTTACCGGGGATTATATAAAAGGGTCAGATCACACGAGGAGAAGAAGAAAATAACGGAAAGGAAGAAACCGTCGAGAAAGAAGAGGAGCGTGTCTTTTCCAGGAACAAGGACGGGGAAGTGTGTGGATTATCCAGAGTCATAAGGGCTTTGTGTTCAGACACAATTAAAATGTCATTTTTCAAATCTTTCATTCACCTCTACTGTATGAAACGTGACTTTAAAAAATTAAAAAAAAAAAAGTTTCTTCTCCAACTCCTTCCTACCGAAATCCATTAATATGCCCTTTGACAACTTAATTCAGAAATGATAAAAAAAAAAAAATGATGTTAATAATGGAACGAGTGCAATGGCGCTAATGAGAAAGCAGCATTAAAAGCCGAAGAAGGGAGGAAGCCATGTTCATCCTCAGCGGATGGTAAGTCCACCCTCTGTTCTCGGGGTGTTCTGGTAAGCCCCTCAGAACATATCGGTCTGTTTCACTTCGACAAAGCGGATGTCCTGAAAATCCCCCCCCAATCCCCCCCCTCCTCCCTTCCTTCACTCCACACACAACGTCCACGAGGCCAAGCTCAGAGCCCCGGCACAGCCCAAAGAACCCGTCGGAAAACACCACACTTTCTTTTTTTAATCCCCCTCTCCTCTGGCTTTGCCGTTTTACAACTTTCAGGACATGCAATTGCGTTCAAATCTGTCTCCGGCGCTCGGTTTAGGCTATTCAATACGTCCAATAGGCCGATACATCACGGAGACGGCTCCCATTTGTAAAGCCCTTTTTTTTTCTTTTTTTTTAATGAAGCCAATTTTGTTACAAATTTCTGTCCCTGCCTTTTCCATTGGGCCCCTTCAGACATCGTGAAAGGGACAGATTGTGCAAGAAGAGATAACGCTAAACCGATGAAGCTTAAGAGGAAATTCAATACACCGGCTATGCCTTACAGACGTGCCCGCCATCTTGCCGTGTGCCGTGCGCGGACCTCCGTCATTCTGTTTTCGCTCATCCTGCCCGGCATGTTGTTTTCCTTTCATACACTAAACCACCTCAGAGAGCCATCCGTGTACATACATCCGGAGACTCACGAAAGGATTCACACGGCCGCCATTTCCTTTGGCATCGAAGGCGAAGATGCTCGCAGGTGGTTCGATCCATTGGGCGCGGAAACACACACACACACACACACACACACACACACACACACACACACACACACACACACCCACAGTGGACATGATGGGGAATATTTGAAAGATGAAGGTTTTTAGCTGTAAAATAAAGCCTTTGGACAAATATACTTCTTACATTATCCCCGTGAGTATATTATTTATTTATAGTCAGGCAAAGAAGTCAGCCTTGCTGTTTTTTTATTATTATTCATAAAACCATATAATAATAAGTGGTGAGTACGTACAGTTCTTCCTTTAGTGGACGTCTGATTGCAGTTTCATGCAATATGTAACCCTGTTCCTTCTGTTACAAAAGGAAGGATTTGAGTACAGGCTGTTACACCCGTTTAAATCCTTCGCCAGCTGGTGAATGTGTGAAATGGATACAAGCGCTATGAGAAAGAAACACATGTAATAAAAAAAAAAAGACTTAGAGGGAGGAAAAAAAAGAGTAAGAACCTGACCTCCTCTCTGAGTCCTTGTTGGTGAGGGCCAATGACCTCACCGAAAAGCCTTGGCAAAGCCCAAAGAGATGCCTGGCATCAACGGCCGCAACACAACGACCAACAACCGGCCCCTGCCATGAATATGCACGCCAACAATCATTGCTGTAATATGCCGTGCCAATCTTCGCCTTTTTTTATCCAACACACGAGGCAGTTATTAACACACAAGAGAGACGGGGCGAGATGAAAATAAAAAGGAAGAATCGTGCCTCGGGGGGGGGCGGTGAATGCGTCTAATTGGACGCAAGTTAGAGCTCCGTCTCGCCACTCCGGCCCACGAAGGCCAAAGAGCTCATCAAACATTATTATTTTTTTTTTCATTTGGTGATGACAATAGGGTTTTTGGTTCTCATCTGCCCCGCCGCGTTTTTCCGCGTTCACGCACCGTCACCCTGGCGCGTGACGAATTTCAGGTTTCACACCCGTTTTACGTTCCGTCTCGCGCTCCTGGATCATTGATAAATGCACACGGAGATCACACGGCGTGGCAAATGAATAAAGGGCGTCTCCCACCCTCCATTCGTTCCCTAACGTTTAATCACATCCCATCATCTGCGAGAGATTGAATACGTTTCCTCCGGGGCGGCGGCTATTTGCATTTTCACCAATCTGAGCGTCCTTAATCCTTCCGCCAGAACCAAAGTTATCTCGGGACTGGATCACTTCCGTTTACAGGACGATGCCGAGGTGAAGGCGTAGTACCCTGAGCGGGTTTTTCTTTTCTTTTTTTTTTTGCAGCTGCAAAATAGCCTCTGAGTTTCAGGCTTTCCCAACACACTTAAGACCTTTATTACAGGCACTTAACCACTGGGCCCCGTCAGTGTTGGAGATGGGCTCTAAGTCACAGATAATGGGCCGAGACAGACAGACACGCACACACACACACACAGGTTATGGTATCATTATGGTATCATCATTTCCAAATCTACCTGTGTTTGACGCAGTGAGGAGATTATCTGAGGTTTTCCTGTGTCTACATACAGAAGTGTGTGCATGTGTGTGTGTGTGTGAGTGTGTGTGTGTGTTTACTGCAAGTGTGAGCCGTGTCCCCGTGTAGAAAGATACACACTGCGACTGTAGTTGTATCATCAGCGTGCACGGTAACGATGCAACATCATAAGCAACGCACAATATCCATGACTGCGGGCTGATTTCATTTCTTAAAATCTTTTTTTTTTCCCAGCGGTTTGCACGGGACGATTAGCATTCCGCTCCGTTCCCCTGGTCTCCTATGAGATGTCTCCTCATTTGAAGATGATACATCCCCTCAAGCATGTGCGAGAGAGAGAGTGCGAGTGGCACTCTGTTTACGGCGGAAGGTCGAGGAAGGCGTGCTGAATATGCAGTATTTTCTTTTGAAGAGCAACGCTGACCTCAACCCTGACCCCCGCTGGAGTAGTGTGGCTCAATCTGAAGTGTGGTTCGACATGTAGTTACGTACAAGCCAGTGACAGGTTGTGGACACGCACAAAATACAGGCGCGGGAGAAATGAAAATGCTAATGTGTGACATGACGCACACACACACACACACACACACGTTCATCGCACACCCGTATCGACCCTTTCTCCCGTGAGTCATCCACTGCACCCTCATTCATCAATATTAGCACTTCACACACAGACACACACACACCTACACACACAGGCACACTTTCACCACCTAAAAGAGATACCGGAACAACACACACACACACACACACACACACACACACACACATACACACACACATTTACCATCCTCACAATTACTCTGCAGCTTCCCCCTCATGTGAGCCAAGTAAATGGGCTCCGGGAGGACGTGAGAGGAGCAGAGGACACAGAGCTGCTCTGCAGTTTCCTGCCAAGCAGTTGACTTTTAAGCAACTGGCAGCCGCGGCTCAAGCTCTTCTCTGATGGAACCGGGCTGATGTGCAAGACTTTCATTATTTCCACCTCGACTCGCTCTCATTTACTCATTCAATTTCATCCCTTTTTGTCTTCAATTCACTATTTGTTTCTCTTGCTCTATTATCCTCCTGCGCTCTTTTATTTAACCCCCCCCCCTGCCCCCTGCCCCCCATCCATTTTTATATCTTCGGCTTTCTTTGTGCTTCTCTTTCCTTGTCTCTGTATTCCACGAGCCTATATCCTCCAGTTTCTGATAAAAAAGTAATAAGGCTTCTAATGGCTTCAATTTCCTTCCCTCCTCTCTCTCCCCGTAAACCTCTGTGGATTGCATTCCCAGAGATAGCCTTTTGTTGTTCGTAAAAACAAAAGGGCAAATGCGTGTGCGTGTGAGTGTGTGTGCACGTTCTCAAAGATGCTTGTGACCATATTCCAGTTGTGAAAGCACACAGGTTTGTGTGTGTGTGTGTGTGTGTGTGTGTTTTGTTTTCTCTGGTCTCCCCTGTGATCCACCGCCCCAGCACTTAGGCCAGGGGTTTAATTGAACAGTGGAAGCGGTCGGACGCACTTGGCTTCAGTGGTAAGACACTACCCATAACCCCCCTCTCTCCCGCCTCAGGTCACGCTAGGGGCTTCGCCCGGGGGCTATAAAACTTTCATACAACGCAACCATGTGCACGCTCCGGCCATCGGACAGAGTGGGAGTGGAAGTCTTGATGCGTATGTGTGAAGGAGACAACAGAGGAAGGAAAAACAAAGCGCCATAGATCCAGCTTTAATCTCCCCTCTGATCTCCCTCCGTGTTGTAAACCACCCGATATGGGCCCGAGCGTTGGGCCTTTTATGCTCCTCGAGTCAGACAACGCATTGTCCCACCGCACAGGATGAATTGGCCTCATAAACACTGCGAATTAAAACGGGATCCATTCAGAAGCACCCATATAAGGCCAAGAAAGAGAACTGGTCTGAATATATATCGCCTCGTAAAACGCATGTCAATACAATCTGTATCTCTTTTTATGTCTGTTTGTTTTATATTCAGGTATTCAGGTATCAAGAAAAAGAAAAAAAGAAAACAAAATCATCTTTTCTTTATCATTTCAGTCCAAGATAAACACTTTGTTGCGATATGTCACAGTGTTTTATGAGGTAATTTCTGTCATTTCTACTGAGATCCTTTTAAGACCACGTGCATCAAAACATGTGGACGGAACTGTAACTTTCTAAGTGCTTCACATCTGAGGTTTACGGCTTCTTAATGCATCTTAACGCGCATGCATGGATTCATAAACATTTAATACAGTTTGTTTAAAGGCGAGTGAGACTGGCACAGAATCGGACAATCTCTTGAGTAAATGAGACTTTTCTGTATACAGAAAGGGAAGTCTAATCTCTCCCTCTGAAAAAAAAGGCTTGCCTGGATTCTTTTTCTCTTTTTTTTTGGACAAATAAGACTGTCTAAGTGAGTCTAAGATGGATGTCACCTCTCCAAAACACTGACCCCCCTGCTCTTGTGTCTTTTCGGTATCCGTCTGGTTGGAAATGCTCATCCTTGACTCACCTCTCTATCTCCTTCCCTCTCTGCTCTGTCAACTATATCCTCAAAATGAGCTGAGAACGAGTGGGAAGAGCGAGATAGAAAGAGAGAGGGGAAGAGATGGAAAGAGGAGAGATATTAATAGTGACACGGCAGAGCTATTGAGAGCCTGACAACGGAAGCCTCTGCCTCTCGCTGAAGGTGTGGGGACGAGGTAATGGCTTGATGGTGACATGTAGAGATGGAGGGAATGAGGTAGAGAGGTAGATGAAGGACTAATGCCTATAGATCGTGACCTCTGGGGAGTGAGATGCCATTATCCTGACATGGTCGGCTTGAGAGGGCCTCTAAAAGCCTGAGGTTCCAGCTCAGATCTAACTACCAACAGTCCCCAGACTAAGCTAGTAGGGGATTGTCTGAATAAGTGGACCTGACAACCCCCAACAATGAGGTCTCCCTGCAGACTCACTTCTTCGCCGGCACGCCGCTTAGTTCACCCAAGGTTATGTCTGCAGGGATTTCCATTTGCTTCCTACAGGTGTTCTCATGTCTGCCAATGTCCCCATTGGGCGTAGCGAAAACAAGCTTTTTGTCAAATGATCGTGCCATGGCCGATGTACTAGCGAGGTGGATTCCAGGGGAACCTTATTACATTACATTATACGAGCAACATGACCACCCTGTGCTTCTTTAACACAAGCTGGGAGGCAATGAAATGCGAAATCAGTTAAGACCCTCTAGGGGCTTATGTGTGTGAAGAAATGCACACTCTGAGAAACAAGGTACAACAACTTGTATGAACCCATGTAGGGTTCATACAAGGTTCTCCTTTTGGTAGAACCTTTTATAAAGGGTCCACATGGAACCCTTTTAGTGGATTCCCCCAAGTACCAAAAGGTAAAGGGTTGTACCTATAAGGTTTCATTAAAATCCCCCAATGAGAACCCTTTTAGTGGGTGTAATGGTTCCACCCCAAACCCTTTATGGAGGTTCTATCCAGAACCTTTCCGCTCTATAAGGTTTTTTCAGACCCTCTCAGGGATGAGACTCCCTCTAGCGCTGCATTACGGTCAACTCCAAGCGAAGATTTTATATGTCATCACTCCTTCTCTTCCCTGCTCCATTGATGTAGTGAGGAGGCAAAAGAAACAGAGCTTCAGATCTCCCTTATCGTGTGACTCTCTATTGGTAATGGTGCCGTCATGTTTGAACAGAGTCAGAATAACAGAGATCTATGATACACTTTAACATGAGAGACCAACTGAGCATTATGCTAAAAGCACATAGTCTCCGTATGAAAGCAAATGCAGCTGCAGAAATAAACAACAGCTGTATGTTTTCTATTTGCATAATGGGAGAGACTGCAGCTGTCACAGTATCGCAGTTTAAGGAGGCGACGGAGAAAACAAAACATGTAGAGCTCATAATGTGAGACGTGCACATGTTTTAAAAAAAAATCTATTCATGCACTTTGTGTTGATGGAGAAGGCTTTTTTTTCTTTTGTCCCCACACACACACACACACACACTAGTACGCCTTTCACAACGCTGCCGTTGTTTGAAAGTTGTCGATTCCATCTTCGTTCCTGCTCGGTGAGGACGTTAACTCAGACGTCAGGTTGATCAGCTCGCGGAAGAAAAACGTGTTGGTATTGACTGTAGTGAACCGGTTATGCAGATTGTACATGCAGCAGGTCTATTAACAGAGTTTTCCCTTACTCCCAGTGATACAGAACGCCGCTTTGATGTAGCTATTTATTTTTGTGCGGAAACGCAAAAAAACATGAAAAAAAACGAGTTCTCCACTCGCAGAATCGCACCATCCGAGTCGGTATGGTATCCGTGTCACACTCGGTTAGAAGTTACACCAATACATGGCCGAGAGGCTCAGCTTCCTCCAGAAGAAAAGCAGTTGGGTGGAAAGGATTAAACCGCATTTAAGAAATCAGGTCACTGCTGTAAGGGACCCGATTACTTAAGATAAGTGCATACGCACCTCCTCCTAGGAGTTCCAATGTGTCACAGAGGGTGGCCTCGAACTCCTCGATCAAGCAGCACAAATATAACCACTGTTGAAATATGAGTTGATGAAACGAAAGGGAAAAATAAAAAAAAGATGAGGCAGTTGGTTGACCTCCCTCCCTCCCTTCCTCCTTTTCCTTTGCACTCTTCTGAGGAGCCAGACGCTCGGGCTCAGCTGGCAGAGCTACAGAGCGAGCGAGGCGGCATCAGAGAGGGAGGTGACGAAAAAAAGAGAGGAGAGGTTCAGTGAGGCCAAATGGCTAGTTGGCCTCGGGCGACGAATCGACATCGACTCTCCGGGAGGAGGCTGCTTGCATTCAGCGGACGGCTCCAATAAGGGCCAAAAAACGACTTTACTCGGAGAAGGCCGTAAAAAAAAAAAAAAAAACCTGTGCCGGTATCATCTTTTGTATATATCCTGTATATATTACCAGAACAGAGGAGGGAAAATACTGTCAAAATGCGTGTGTGTGAGGAAACTTTATTCTGACGGAGGAGTGCTTTAATATTTAAAATATATATATATAATAAACAAGCCCTGTGGTTTCAACGTGCCTCGAAGTGGAAGAGTGTGAAGGTTCGATACTGAATACATCTGGTGCAGTTGGCTATCAAAAGGTGCTCGGACTTCCATGTAAACAGTATATTTTTGAAGAGGGTACGAACAAGACTTCGAGCAGTCGGTTTCCAGTCTCCGCTCCCGAACATTAAACCCATTGAAATGAAGACTTCCCTCTTCGTCTTCATCATCTGTGCTAGAAAAACCCCTGCGCCTTTGCAAAATGCAGCGTTGCTTGAATCGCAGGTGGGGATGCAAAATAGGTCGCAGCCAGGCGAGGATGGCAAGAGTCAGCGTTTCCCACTTAATGTGTTCATAGAATGTCAATGGAAATGTGTGCGCATGGTTTTGTCAAACATCAATGAACAATTTGGCGCCGGAAATTAAAATGGTGGTGTGTCTCAAGAGTGTTTTTTTTTAGAGGGAACATCGCCAATGCATTTCCAACCAAGAACGCTAAACTGTCGCAGTGAAATACATAATCTCAGTTATGGCAATTCCGACCGTTCTTGAACCTGCTGTTCATTTCCATTGATATCAGTGTAATTATCGAATAACTGCTGAGATCACAGGAAGGTAGGAACAACGTGGCAACGAGCACGAGGGTCGGGCAACCCGACAGGTTGTAAATAAGAGATTAACTACAACTTTATGTTTGAGGTGTAGTCGGCCAACCTTTCAGGGGTTTAATCTAACTTGAACCTGATTGTTTTGTCAAAACGAGCACATGCTCAGCTGAATCACAGTTCATCTGCAGATTAAACCAGATGTATGATGTATGTAAGTTACCATAAAAGAGCAAATTGTTTCCATTGGTTCTGATATTATTGTACTAACCAAAGTAAAAAACACATGCGGCCGGGTGATCAAACAGGGTCTAAACAAGACAACAAGTTTAGCCAGATTATCTCAAGCACTTTTTTTAAAGTTTAAAACCAGAAGTGAGCACACCCAAAACGTATGAAGCCAAAACCAGAAGCTCGAGGTGTGACTCTTTAATTGGGAAGCGATTCACTTGTCAACAATTTCGAATGCGCGACGATTGTCGACGCAGCTCAATGCATTACGTCGTCAATCGTCTACATTGCTGCACGTGGGATCGCACCACCGGCACTTTCACGTCAATTTATACGAGCAGTTAGATAAATCTGAAAAAAATCAAAACAATTGACTTGTCCATGTGAGGAGGTGATTTTTGTGCATGGGGCCGAGACGCCGGAGGGATCGCCCTGCCTGGCATAATGGTGCTATTAGAATTCGAAAAACGCAATTACCCCCACGGCTAGATAGCTTAGTGTCAATTAGACAATGAGAATCACAATGCTAATGATTCCTCCTTGTGCATAGAGGGCATTGCACACGTTAAAACATTTGGTCAGGGCACTGAAACCAGAAGCAAAGCAATTTGGGTCCATTGACTGGATGCATTAATGTGTAAACTTTTGCCGTTACGTTGTGTTAAAATCGATGAATACTCGTGTTATTTCATGTCATCTCATTATTAACTTGTTTTACCTGTCGAGTTGTTATCCGGGTCATGTCTCCCATTGGTTGCTTGTCCTACATAGCGGAGGTCACACCCCTTTTGCCTTTATATTTCCATCATTATTAAGAGTTTTGAGTAACTGGATTGACTTTCTGTTCATCAAGTTTTGCCTACTGCTGCTCACGTCTGTATTCCCCAAACTGACTTTTTGAAACAGATGAGATTCCCGGGCCTCGACAATTAATTAGCCAGCACAGTGTTATTATTACTGATAGGAGTGACGGCCAAAGCTATGAAAACAAGACCCAGATTGTATAAAGCAGCAAGTTCAGCAAGATAGCAATTAGTATGCATGGCTTTGTGGGTTGGGATCCTGGCACAAACTGTGTTATCTCTCCTCTTTACACTTGTCAAAATAAGGAAAGTAAGTACGAGAGCCAGAATGCATCACTGATGTCCTGTTCCTGCCAGTCTCTGTGACGGTGCCCTTGCTGTATGAATCTTTCAGAGGGGGCTCTCCTCCATCTGTCTCATTCTGTCTCACCCGTTGCTGGTCTGAGGGTTAAACAAAACGAAGAATGCTGAGAACACAGAACATCTCCTCTAGCCCCCCCCCCCTGTTGTCCTGTCTACATCTTGATGATCGATATGCCACAGTAGGGGGTGCCATAGAAGTTTGGATCAATCTAACTACTGCTGGGAGCTACCGTGACGGGGCGAGGGGGAAGCAGAGCCGGAGCCTGAAGACGTGGAAGGAAACTGGAGACGGAGAGATAGGAAAGGAGATAGCAAAAGTACAAAGGAAGAAGGGATCGTGAATGACTCAACATGACCGGAAGACGGAGAACGAGGGAAGCAAGGTGTTTGGGGAGGGATGGGGGTTATCTATTCAATATTAGTCATGATACTTGCAAAACAAAGTGTCTGGTTATTTTTGGGATGTTACCACATGCAAACAGAGCGTGGGTGTTATTACAAGAACTTTGAAAGGAAGAGCAAGGCTGAGCTCAGGTGCAAGCTGTGATCATACTGGAACAGGCGTTAGCCTTAGCAAATTGTTTCATCCCATATTCACCCTTCAAGTCTTGTTTATCCATTAAAATAAGAAAGCGCCCTGCCAAGCAGGAGACAATTTAGCGCTCGTTTCCCATTCACAGTTTAAAGCTTGCTTGAGGATTCCATTTCAGAAACACGCGTCAATATCTGGATAAGAAAAGCCGCAGTGGTAGGAAGAAAAGACGAGTTGATTTATTGAGGAAGTAGGGTGAAAAAAAACCTTGTATGAAATGTTTCAACTGGATGAAAAGACAAAATCGCTGGTTTGAAGATTGAATGTGAAATAGAGATGAATGGGTAATTCATTGCAGCGAGGCTCATCCGAATGTGGCACTATCTCGCACTGATTAATGACAGCGGCGGAGTCCACACCTGGTGATTTGACTTTGCAGTATCCTGTGCATAATGTGTGTCCCCATTGGTTAGTTAGGTTGAACCGAGCTTCTGTGGAAGTCAGTGTGTCAGTTGGATCGTCTGATACGATGAATACATTATGTAGCATTTATAGTGTCATATTGGTCTTTGTTTCTGGACTTGCTGCAGTGCTGTTTCATCAGCCGGGGGTCTAACTATTCCGCCTACATTCATTTACTTTGCTCTTTATGTCGTGCACAAAAACACCACGTTGAATGTACTTCTTTGGCAAACGTGCTGGGAATAAGGCAACGTGCACTCCAAATCACAGAACCTATCCGCTATCAGTCGGACAATGGATCCTTCCGAATCCTCTGGGGTCAAGGGGCAATACTTCTGGGGTTCTGGTATCGCCATCATACTTCCTTTTCAGTACGCTGCTCAGCACAATTAGCCACTTGGGATGCGAGACTGGAGAAATTTATAATTATGATTTTTTATTTTCTTTCTCGATTGCGATGCAATCTTTGATTCCAGAGTGATGGCCGACTTAATTTGACCTGGTTTGGTAGTTAGTAGATTGATGCAGCTATGACTAGTAGAAGCAACGCATTAGTGATGCCTCCTTACCTCTCTTGGCGGTACAGAGTGATTTATTTAAAATGTAACAATGCAGATGAAGGCCGGGTGCGATTGGATTTGTTCTTTGCTTTTTTATTTGAGAAAACCATTTACTACTACTACTACTACTACTACCACTATTCTATTATTTCATTGACCGAAACAAGACTTTGGTCCGTTGGTTCGGTGTGTGTTTGACAACCTTTTCGATTTGCTCGGTTTGGTAACAGCCATGAGCCTCGGAGTGAGTAACTTCTTCTAACACACGAGCTGCCAAACTATAGAGACGATAGAAATGATGTAGAGAGATTGAGAGTTGTGTTTTACCAACTGACACATTCTTCTTCTTAGATACACAGCCAGAGGGAAAAAAACAAACAAAACCCCAAAAAATCTTTTGTTTAATTTTTTTCTTCTTTTTTTCCTGCGCTACTGATCTTCAATTCGGTTTCCTTTGCCTTTGGTTATTGCCCCTTCTGTTGCAATGTTGACTAAAAGCACGCAGAGTCAAAGATAACATTATCAACATCCGAACCGTGGTAAAAAACTATAACGTAGAGACGGAAAGAAGAGAATGAATCACGCCTGCTTCTGAGAGCAAAAGCCTCCAGAGACACAGCGCCTGCAGCTGCAAAGCCAGACAGAACGGATCAGTACAAGAATTAAAACAAAAAAAAATTAATCACAAAGGACATGAAAGTATCCTCTCATAAACCGGTCTGTCTCGGTTTCTCCCTTCCTGACAAAAGAGCTAAATTCTGTCTTTGAGAGCTCTGATTTCAGTCCACAGTGGGATCCAGAAAGAGACTGGCCTGACGGGGGCCCACGATGAGGGTTAAAAGACTGGCTGTTGGAAACATAGAGTCATAAAATGCACATTTCTTTTCTGATCAGGCAGCGTCGAGATGGCGGCCTGATGAGGGACAAAGTAAAAAAAAAAGAAAAGGTTTTACAGTATTGCTTCTAAAATGTAATTCCAGTACCCAGAGCAGCAAATGGTACCCAAAAAAACTAAAATGTCAAAAAGATGTTTGCTCCTGTCTACGTCTGTGCCCGTGGATATTGGCACCGTTTTAAATTTGTTGTTTTCCCCATGCCATCGAGAGCAAATTTAATTTCCCGTGCTTTTTATTTTATAAGGTTACTGCCAACCAAGAAGTTGATCAAATCCGTCTACGCCTCGTTTTTGCCAAATGTCGCTAAAAGGAACCAAATTAGTATTTTAAAAAACGCTGTCGGGTTTGCACGTCCCCGTTCATAATCCGTATATTAAAGTCTGTTTTGTCGTTAGCATTAGCCCGTAAACATTAGCTGTACTTGCCTTGTGTTGTATTATTACATGAAGAATGGTATTGCAATGCATATCAGATCGAGATTTCAAGTATTGTTGAAGACGGCAGGCAGCACAATATTTCTTTCAAGGTGTGGTTAGCTTGAAGCAGATACATCAATACACACACATACAAACACACACACACACACACACACACACACACACACACATACACACACACACACACACACACACACACACACACATACAAACACACAAGAGGCAAACGAGTGAAGAGAGATGTCTGTTTTTGACAACCAAACCAATTTATTTCCAACTTTCATGCAGACGTTGGGTGAAATGTGTGGGATTCATTTTTTTACTCTCAGCGTTTTGCCATTAGCTTGAGTCCATTAGCTTTATTGAAAAGAAAAAAAAAATACATTTTGTATTTTGTATCTAGCCATGTTTTTGAATTTGCAGATTGGTTTGTTTTCATATGGTTGATTTTCTTAGATTTCTACCATCACCTCACACACACACACACACACACACACACACACACGCTGAAGATACTGAACTATCTACTCGTATTTCGTCTCGCCCTCCTTTTCCCTTCTTTGTCTCCACATCCCTTTTCCATTCAATCTGCGTCTTTGTTCCTGTCTCTCCAACGTCTTCACGGCTTTCCTCTTTCTTTCTTTTTTTGCTTTCTCCGATCTTCCTCTCCCAATCTGCCCTTTCTTTTTTTCTCCGCTCGTTCTCAGACCTCGCAGATGACACGGAGCTCGGCCAGACAAAGTGATTCCACAGCGGCGAGGCCTGCCAGGGAGAGATAGCATAGACACGGTGTCACCGCTGTGAGCTCGACGCCGGCTTCAGAGGGAAGGAAGACCAGGGCCGGAGTGATGAGGGGAAGGAAAATGAAATGCGGCACAGGGAGAGAGGTCGTAAGAAAGAGACACGGCACAACCAGATGATGGAACCAATGCTCAAACGCAAACAGAGCTCCAGTATTTGGCATTTTGCTTAATGAGACTCAGATGACAGGGGTGCTTTTTAATGTACTTTTGTTTTATCCCCTTCTTTGAGCACCTCTATTAAATCCGAGAGGAAGTTCGCTGGCTGTGGCTCAACGAGATGCACCCTTCAAATAAAAATCTGTGCTGACCCACTTGCCTCGGTGTGTCACTTATCTCGAGGAAGGCAACACACAACTCGACTCTCAACCACCTCCGAGGGCCTATACTTTAAAAATAGACGAGACGTTGCAGCTCTCGTATTACTGGGTATACAACGTTGGGCCGCATCGATCCATAAATACGTCTTCCTCGGGTTTCATCTGTTTACACAACCCTTCATCCATCCCCCTTCACGGTATTTCTTCGGCGTAGAGTGGGTAACGGTTGGGATGTAGGTTGTGAAGTCTCGACCAGCAGAGGCGATGAAAGAGAAAAGGGGCCGCGGAGATGGACCCGAGTCCAGCTTGTCACACATGTCGGTCATCCAATCGCTGTAGGGGGGAGTGTCAACTATGAGTGACAGCCCCTGCTCAGGTTATGGCCCATTGCTATCTCCCAAGTTCATGAAGCAAGAAATGAAGGACATGCCGGAATAAGGTGGTTTTAGTATTTTATATAAGTGTAATTTGATTGTCAACCGGACACAACGAGACATTTCCTTACAGCGACTAATGTTCTGGGAACTATATTCCAGAAGGTGAGACTCGATTATGATTCAGTCAACGATGAATTAATGTGAAGATTTGTCGAAAAGAAGAATGAGTTGCCGACCCTCGTTCCGAGAGGGTAGACTGAAGAGGAAAGTGGAGATGGCACAACGTGCGTGGCATTAAAGGCTGTTTGGACAAAATCACACCTGGACGAGAGGGGGGGGGGGGGGGGGGGGGGTGGGGGGGGGGGGAATGCACCGGA
Source organism: Cyclopterus lumpus (assembly GCF_009769545.1). Lineage (NCBI taxonomy): Eukaryota > Metazoa > Chordata > Actinopteri > Perciformes > Cyclopteridae > Cyclopterus > Cyclopterus lumpus. The sequence continues at coordinate 15,097,679 of NC_046984.1, read as the reverse complement.
GGGGGGTTTCTATGGATTTCACTATACCACCACACAGCTGTGTCTGTCCTGTGGTGTGAGGAGAGAGAGAGAGAGAGAGAGAGAGAGAGAGAGAGCAGAGCGGAGCATTAAAGCCGACACAGGGTCTTGGAAATGGCACCGTTGCACAAAGCCAACTGGCCCAGTCATCTCCAAGTTATTACCAGATGGATTCACACATGCAAAGAACACACACACACACACACACACACACACACCAACATGGGTGGGTTGGCACACTGAAAGTACTAGTGCCATACCTGAGAGACATCCAGCGTTACAAAAAAGATACACACACACACACACACATACACACTCACTCACTCACTCACTCACTCATGGACAGATTGCCACATTGGTAAAACTATCAACACCCCTGTAATTTATCCAACATGGACACACACACACACACACACACACACACACACACCAACACAGCGCTCCGGCTGTCTGGCTGGCTGCGACGCCATGTGGTCCGGTGTCACTTGACAGGCATATCAAAGTCCGACACATATCGCCGCCGCAAATCCGGTCCGGGTGCTGGAATGGAGCACTAATCTGGCAGGAAGGCGGGAGCCGTTTCTTTTCGGGGCGCGGCGCCGGCTGTTAAATCCCTCTCTACCTTCTCCTGCCGGGCTGCTGCAGTGGCACGCTGACCCCTGGCCCAGTTGTTCTGGCACTATTGATGAATGAGGGGGCAGTAGTGTATGAGTCATGCGAGAGCGTGTGTGTAGGTGGCTGCTGAGACGGCCCGAGCGAGTGTGTACACGTGTTAGAAGGCGTTGGTGTGTGTCCGTGTGCACGGTTTCATCCTGCAAGGAACGGGAGCAAAGAGCCACCGGGAGTCCACTCGGGTCCTACTGGGCGGAGAGAGAAGGGAAAGCCAGCTGAAGATGGATGCAGGCTTTAAATGTCTGCGGTCTCAACACCTACATCAATATCTCTGCTAGCTTTCTAGTTGTTTTTATTGATGTGATCTCTTTTTTTTTTTTTTTTAAATTTTTTATGGCCCCTGGCATATTCAAAACAAACTGCGGAAATAGTTGTGGAGGGTTTTTGTTCGAGGTTTTATTTTCAATAAGAGCTACCTTTTCAGCAATTACCAGCTAGTTTCTTCAAGGGATACAACATTGTATAGATGAAGCAGCACTTAAAGGGGACCTAGCATAGAGGAAACAGCACTTAAAGGGGACCTAGAATGATGTTTCCTCTACTTCTATATTCTTCTACTTCTATATCTGTCTGAATATAGCTGTTTTTCATTCGTTCCAATGAGCCTGCATGTGAGTCAAACCTGAAATTGCTTGTTGCATCAACATATGTTCAAGGTCGGGAGACACGACCAGATACACAAGCGTATGTGCACAAGTGAAGTCTGATGATACAAAAAACGTACTTGTTGTATATTCACTCATTTCTATTAATGCAATGAGATATGGTGCCAACATTTTTGGATCGTAAAAAAGTAAGCGCGCCTGCAATAAAGTGGTTAAAGTCTTCTTTGCGCTTGTTCTTTTGATGATATACGATTCTCACTACGCCTCAGTTCCCTTTCATCTCTCACTTCCCCGCCCAACATTTGTCACAGTTGCCACTCCTCCTCCGTTATCAAAGCCTGGTGGTCTCACTTTCAAGCAGGTCCGCAAGCAGTCCTCCCTACATCCTGACCTTTGTGTCGAAGAATAGGGGCCCCGATTCAAGGCACGGGGGGGGGGGGCACTACAGGTCACACTGTCTAATCGCGCAACTGCTTCTCGTGCGGTCACGTCCGAGGAGGAGAAAGCATGGCATACGGGAGTGACGGGGTAAAACCGGAGCTTGGGTTTTTGATTTTCCTGCCACAGAGAAAAACACCGTCTGCAAAAGGTGTACATATTGACGTGTCGCTGTTTGTGTATCGCTTGACCTCGTGGCGTGCTCACATCAGAGGTTATCCGCGACTTCAAAAATCGAAGAAAAAAAGCTGTAAATAGTCCTTCGCGTCCGCAGCTGTGTCAATACACACTGGTTCGTTCCCAGTAGGTGAGGAGCCACGACGCAGAGCACATTGTGACCAGTGAATGGGCTTTTTGTTAAACTAAGTTGACACATAGATTCCCCTTTTCACTTCTGGCTTTACACTTCATTGCATTTACTCAATACCCATAAAACAAAACACAAAATGACCTACCTTTAATATGTGCACTAGCTGGGCTTAGAGTAATGGGGAAATAAAATAGCTTCATTATTGTGTATTTCTTTCATTTCCTTGGACTTAAATCTATTCAAACAGCGCTGTTTGGAGCTCTAGTTGTGATTGCTACGATTGACTCACTTTCCATTGAGAAACCGACAACAGGAGGAGGGCAGCAGCACAACACAACTCTGTTTGTCCCCCTTTTCGACTATTCCGACGTCTCAGGGAAAAATCCCCTTAATTTCATGCTGGTGTGGACATGTGTTACCACGGTTACTAAGTGATCTTGTATAATTATATAGGATGTCTTTCCTTCAAAGCTGCCACAAAAACAGCAGATGGATTGCATAAATGTGAAAGCAATTTAGCTCCTGACTGGTAAAGGCCATCTATCGGCTGTCACACAATCCTCGCGGTTTGGCCTTCGCACCACAAACAAAAACCTTCCAAGTGCACATGGAAGCAGGCCAAGACCCTCTTTGTGTTGTTTAAACCACACGTACACACACACACACACACACACAAAATAGATGTGAAAACCTCCTGGGCTGGATTGGGAGCAGTGTACCTGTAAAGTGCACACGGATTGTAATGCGGATACAAAGTTACGTTACTGTAATGCAGCCTTTAAAACCAGGAAAAGACAACTGATGCCATATTATAATATCCTATTAAGACGATATAATAGCATCATATTCCCCAGCCTTTGAGACACGGCGCGAGACACTTTTTTTTACTGTCAGGCCACACGATATGCAGTACGCACTCCTGACGCCGTGCCCCAAGTGTGAGCGTAAGCGTGTCAGCTCTGTTTGACCCATAGTTTGACCCCGGCGTGAGGCGTGTTCAGAGTTCAGAGCCTGGCGGCCCGGGTCTGGTTGCAGTCAGCGGCTTGATGACCGGCCTGAACGCCCAGTGACACAGGCAGCTGGTCCCGACAGGACCAGACCGCCGTGTGCACCGTGTGCCACGTGTGTGCTCGTAGCGTATGTGTTTTCAATAGCCAGCAGCTGTTGTCCTCACACCAATCTCCCCTCTCCCACAGACACACAGCTGTACAGGAATTTGAAGTTCCAGGTCGGATGCTGGGAAATGGCGTTAATAAATACTTTTTTTCTCTCAACGGCCTCGTCAGCACAACCGCTGCAGGCTGAGAAACATTTGTCTTCAAACAGCCACCGTGCTGAACTTAAACAAAGACGTCGCAGACAATAAAAGGACAATAAAACAGCAATGCTTTCAGCGTTCAGACGGGGGGCATATATATTTATATATCCCCGTTGCCCAGAGGGTTACAGCACTCAGCCTCACAAGTCAGACACTTTGTTTTGTTTTTTTTCCAGAGTAATATCTCCGCTTCTGCCTCCTCATTCAGCCAATGAGGTGACGCTGCCAGTGTGGAACTATTTATTCAAATCTGAACCGCCTGCCGCTATTGACTTCTGTGTTAAATGGAAAATAAGGACGCCGCTGAATGAGAGGGGTGAAATGGAGTTCGGGGGTAACTGAACAGCTACTCCCTCGTGGACAGGTCTGTTTTCACTTGGCTAATACGTCTCTGATGTCACTAAATACCTCGTCTGTATTGATACCACTGTGTGAAAAGTCTCAACGAGCTTTTGGATGGATTGCCATGGATTTTATCTACAGATATTAAAGGCCAGACTATGAATCACAATGACGATGCTCACACTTTTCATCCGGCGCCACTCAAAGCTTAAATGTGTAAAATAGCACAAAATACCTGGAAAAGTAATGACATTATCATCACTTTCAGCCGTACTTTGTGTTACCTGCTAATTGCTAACGTTAGCATGCTAAAGCACTTAAATAACGCTGTGGTTACAATTTTTATTTTTTTTTCAATGCGACTGTTATCATGTGATCGTGGCAGGTCTCGGTTGCATGGGGGGGTCCGATCAGCCAGACCACATGCCAAGGTGGCCTGAGTCCGGATCTCATTGAGATGGGGACGGCATGTTTGTATCATACAAAGGTCTTGCCTAAACGTGGGAGGAAAACCAGCTGTCTGAGACATTTGGAGTTCCTGCTAACAAAAAACCCAACATTTCCTGATTTTGCTGATTTTAATTAAAAAAAAAAAAAAATGGTTATACCTTTAAAAATAATGTAATAAATGTATCACAAAGAAATTCGAGGAAAAGCTTTAATAGTGGTTATTATTCAATAAAACAAGTCTACCAATACTGCAGGGACACAAACAACGGGGCACTTTTAGTAGGCAGGTAACGAAATGTGTTCATCCGTCATTTTACAGACGTTCTCTTGGTTTCTTGTGGTGCATGCGATCACAAAAGTGGCATTATAAAGTAAAGTGTAACCAAATCCTGAAATGGTGAACGTGGCTAACACGATACCTAAGATAACATCTCCATCGAGGGCATTAGTATTCCTCTTGAAGCACTCCTCGCCGTTTTCTCTCTCAAAGGGGTAGCCGAGGAGCCGAAGTGGACTCTAGAATGCATTTAGGAGGTTCAGTGGCAGCATCTGCTTGGTACAAGGCCAGAAAATGGTGTTGATGGAGTACAGATGGAGAATAGCAAAGGGAGAAAAAAAAAGGGGGAATGAAGGTGTGAGTGGATGAAAAGAGAGAGGGGGGGGGGGGGGGGGGGGGGGTCCTTTCGACTCTGTACTTTATACTGCTCAGACATATTGTAGAGTCCAAGGTTGGAGTCAGCATTAAGTGCATTCGACAAATGGGTCCCCGCAGAGAGACCCTGGAGGTGTCCAAATCAAAAGTGGCCGCACATTAGGCGCTCTCTTTGTCAGCCTCTCCCTTTCCCTCACCATCTCTGTCTTTCTCTCACACACTTTCTTCTGCACACACACACACACACACACACATCCACGCCCACACCGTGGCCGCTGCCAGTAAGACTTTTGCTTCGTCAGTAAACAGTTGACCGTCCTTGTCAGTAAAATGTTTATGTAGCTGGCCCGTGGTCCTGTGGAAGCTGGCAGGGGGAGTCGTCTTCCGTAGATAAGACGGCGGATGAAAGGAGGAGCGCGAGGATCAACAGTGGCACGACGCCACCGAAGAATAATTACACAAAAATAGAGAGAAAGCGGGGGTATTTAAAGTCGCCACAGGGGAGATTAGCAAAAGTGTGTGTTTTTAAGATTTCTGGCCACTCGCCATCAGACGGGACCGATACGCATCGGCGGCGCTCTGGATCTAACCCGGGCTCAGACAGCCGGTGTACATGCTGCAAGGTCAACTCACCGTGGAGGCATTTTAGATGATAGTGCAGAAAATGTGAATACAGCCACACACACACCCCTAATACGTACGCGCATAAACAATCAGCCGAGCCCTTTGCATCTTAAGTTCGGTCTCTCCTCTAATCTTGTTCTTTTTATGACCCTTTCGTCTTCTTTCAATTCCGTCCTTTCGCGTCCCGTACTTAGACCCCTCCCCTTTCTCTTTCTTTTCGTATCGTCCACACCTTCCTGACATTGTTTGTTAGCGTGTCCAAGGGGATGGACAAACAACACATCTGCCGTTATTCCCCGAGCTCGTTAGTCCTCCTCCGTCCCCGATGTTTGCTGCATTCCATCTTTATTCCCTCCACCCGGTCACCAATTTGGGGCTTCAAAAAAAAACCCGCACTGATGATAACGTTGCTGTGATTTTGGCACTCGTTTGTGGACACTGTAGTTGTTTTGCCAACTGAGAGAAAGCCAGAAGTTCCCTCCCCCCTAATCTCCTTCTCGTAATTACAACGAGGAGGCCGACCTGAAATCCTTCCCCACTTGGCTGCGCACACTCAGCCGGTTCAACCGCGTGGCCCTGCCCACGAGTCTGTGCCTCTGTTTTCAATCTCGGTCCTCGAGCCACCAGGGATCCTCCCTTACACACTTTTCCTCTGCCATCTTTCCCTAGAAGGCTGATCTGTCTGAGTCTTTGCTCCAGGTTGCAAATCCATTACATCAGATAAAAAGGAGGAGAGGAGGAGGGGGGGGGCGGGGGGGGGGGGGGGGGGTATCTGATGCTGCTTTCGATCCCTATGGGGTTGACAGAGAGGAGCAGATGAAAAATGGGGGATTACGCCACTTTCTCCATATTAAATCCCCCACGGAGGGAGGTCCGCTGCAGCCATATGTCCAGTCATCAACTCCTATTGTAATCTGATTGAAATGGGGTGGGAGTAGAGAAGACATGGGGGGTGTGGGGGGGGGGTTAAGAGCCTCAAAACTACCCCCTTTCTCCCTGGTGTCTCAATTCCAGGCGACAACAAGGCCAAATACAAAATGAGACAAGAGGAGTGGCATGGCGCCAGGTTGGGGGTAAGCCTTACATTTGTCAGTGCCCACAGTGAGCAAAAGGCCACTCAGCCAACTAATAATCCCCCTATTTGAATAATGGCTGTTATTCTATTTCACTTCCAGCTTCTCCCCATTTCGGCTGGTTGTAATTTCCTCTCTTATCTATGGCTGAGCTCCCAACAATGTACGAGAGTTCAATCTGCAATCACTCTGCAGACCAATTGAATGCAAAGTGAGAGCCATCGTAGATCATTCCCTCCCCCCCCCCCCCCCCCGCCCCCCCCCCCTTCCTACACTTTGCCTTCCCCGTCTCACTCCGTCTCTCTTTGTACCCGTCCTCCGCTTCTCCTCTCCCACCCGCACTCCCAAACGGTCGGCCACGCACCCTCCTCCCCCCCCCCCCCCCCCCCCCACGGCAGACATTTAAGGTGGAGGGCCTTTGTCGACGCCGCTCGGACCGACAGATGAGGACGAGGAGGAGGACTAGGAGGAGGATGAGGAGGAGGATGAGGACGAGTAGGACTAGGAGGAGGAATAGGAGGAGGATGAGGAGGAGGATGAGGACGAGTAGGACTAGGAGGAGGAATAGGAGGAGGATGAGGAGGAGGATGAGGACGAGTAGGACTAGGAGGAGGACGAGGAGGAGGAATAGGAGGAGGACGAGTAGGACTAGGAGGAGGAGGAGGACTAGGAGGAGGATGAGGACGAGGAGGAGGACTAGGAGGAGGATGAGGAGGAGGATGAGGACGAGTAGGACTAGGAGGAGGAATAGGAGGAGGATGAGGAGGAGGATGAGGACGAGTAGGACTAGGAGGAGGACGAGGAGGAGGAATAGGAGGAGGACGAGTAGGACTAGGAGGAGGAGGAGGACTAGGGAGGAGGATGAGGACGAGGGAGGAGGACTAGGAGGAGGATGAGGAGGAGGATGAGGACGAGTAGGACTAGGAGGAGGAATAGGAGGAGGATGAGGAGGAGGATGAGGACGAGTAGGACTAGGAGGAGGACGAGGAGGAGGAATAGGAGGAGGACGAGTAGGACTAGGAGGAGGAGGAGGACTAGGAGGAGGATGAGGACGAGGAGGAGGACTAGGAGGAGGACTAGGAGGAGGATGAGGACTAGGATGAGGACTAGGAGGAGGAGGAGGAGGAGAAAGTAGCACCAACTTCCACAAAAACAAACTAGTCATACTCAGTCAAAAGCTCCCTTCTCCTCCACCTACTGAAGACATTACTTTCTATTTTCTTTATCTAATTTCCACGTTTGACTCTGCTTCTACTTACTGCTAATGCCACTATTGGCAGAAGTACTGATATGATCAGTCAAACTTATTGATTAGTCAAGGGGTAGTTTAACATTTAGGAGATATCCCAAGATTAATACTTCTGGTCATCACTGTGAAACATTACCCTTTTTGGTGATGTACTCTTGATACTTAATCAATTGTTTAATTCATTTATTTGTACTTAAATAAGAGCACAACTCCATTACCCAAAATGTGGTGGTTCCAGCTGGCCAAACATGTGAGGATTTCATGCTTTTTTTGATCATATCATTGCAAACTGAAAATCTCGTGGTGCAATGCAGACTTTATCTTGGGCCCTGGGATATAGTGATGGGCTGATTATTAACAATAAATAACCCACCTGTGCGTTAAACAGCAGCTTCCTGGCGGGGAAGAAGACTAGAAAGACTTTTTGAGAGAAGCTTGATGTAAATGTTCGAGTACCTTCACGTCGGTCGCTCTAACAGCCCGTTATTAAGACTTGTTACAAGTCTCACGTGTCACTGTCGGCCATTGGCCCCGTCTTATATATAGCTCACTGCAGTCAGTCTGGTGTTAAATAAACCTTATTGAATCGTGTATATTTCATTACTTTAAAGCAATTTGAGTTGTTGTACGATTAATTAAGTTATATGTTATATTATAGGTTAATATAATTCTACATTCATTCATACAAGCCTGACGATAGCACTATGGATTTAAAATGGCTATCGGAGGTATTGTATAATATACAATATCAATATGAACACTCCCTTTATCCTCACAGGTATCTTGCTGTAGTGAGACGTTTTTTCATATGGAACATTTTCTTCCACCTCAGACCAGGGTCCAGAAGAGCCCGCCTGTATGATATATGCATAGGCAGGTAGGCAGGTAGGCAGGTAGGCAGGTAGGCAGGTAGGCAGGTAGGTAGGTAGGTAGGTAGGTAGGCAGGTAGGCAGGTAGGCAGGTAGGTAGACGGGTAGGTAGGTAGGTAGGTAGGTAGGCAGGTAGGAAGGTAGGCAGGTAGGCAGGTAGGCAGGTAGGCAGGCAGGTAGGTAGGTAGGCAGGTAGGTAGGTAGGTAGGTAGGCAGGTAGGTAGGTAGGTAGGTAGGCAGGTAGGCAGGTAGGTAGGTAGGTAGGCAGGTAGGCAGGTAGGTAGGTAGGTAGGTAGGCAGGTAGGTAGGTAGGCAGGTAGGCAGGTAGGCAGGTAGGCAGGTAGGTAGGTAGGCAGGTAGGTAGGTAGGTAGGTAGGTAGGCAGGTAGGTAGGTAGGTAGGTAGGCAGGTAGGTAGGTAGGTAGATATACAGATAGTTGTGTAGGTAGGTAGGTAGGTAGGTAGGCAGGTAGGTAGGTAGGCAGGTAGGTAGGTAGGTAGGCAGGTAGGTAGGTAGGTAGGCAGGTAGGTAGTTAGGTAGGTAGGTAGGTAGGCAGGTAGGTAGGTAGGTAGATATACAGATAGTTGTGTAGGTAGGTAGGTAGGTAGGTAGGCAGGTAGGCAGGTAGGTAGTTAGGTAGGTAGGTAGGTAGGCAGGTAGGTAGGTAGGTAGATATACAGATAGTTGTGTAGGTAGGTAGGTAGGTAGGTAGGCAGGTAGGTAGGTAGGTAGGTAGGCAGGTAGGTAGGTAGGTAGGCAGGCAGGTAGGTAGTTAGGTATTTTGGAGAACTGCCTACAAATGTAAAGAAATAATAATAATTCCAAATAATGTTCTTCTGATAGATTTTTATTTGTGTAAATATTTAGGAAAAAGAAAATAAGGAGAAATTGTTCTTATTTCCCAAATGTAATCTATGAGGCTTTTCTTTGAGGGGCAGTGCACGTTAATACAACATTCATAGGAAAGAAAAGGACACAAAGCACATTTGGCAAATCTCCTTTTGTCTCTTTTTGAAATACGTTGCACTTCTTCAGAGCTTCAAACACTGTTAGAAAGAAACACTCTGGGAGGAGAACCCCGCTCCTTCATACACATGCAACCTGAGACGAGGGGTAACAATCAGGCGTCTAGTCACTGGTCTACAGGGTGTCGTTCTGGAGTGACTAACTGAAGCAGAAGTAGATGAGACACTCGAAGAAAAAGTGGTCGCTACGAATGAAACATTTCAATATTTCATATAAAATTGGAAAGTATTGAACTTCACAGACTGAAGGTGCACATAATAAAGTGCAAGTTCTGTATCCGAGAGTGCACTTTTCCTTTGGATAAAAAGGCTTCAATAAATGTATTGTACATGTCGCCCACGCAGGCTGAAGTTCGCGGACTACTCGGCCGGCAATTTTATGAGCATCATGCACTGGCTGCTTTTATGTGAATTATTGAATTTGTCCTCTTTTTTATGGATGCGAAACATGTCAAGAGAGCCAACTCAGCAAATGCAGTACGTGACCCCCGAGTTTTGATTGAGGATTCCTTTTTCATTTTTAATTTTTCTTAAGGTCCTCGCCTATGATACCAATTCGCTTCCAGTCGACACTGTTGTGGCCAGACAGCAAAGAGAGGAAATGATAGGGTTCAAGAGAGAGTGAGATACGGAGAGTTGAGAGAGGGAGATGAAACTAAGACAGGAAGCGGGAGGCAAAAGGTCAAACGCTCTGATGACTGCCTGCTATTTGTGTGCAGTGGCTGTTAAGATGTTGGCTTTCATTGCTTAATAGCAAATATTAATTATCATTCTGTGCACGCGTGTGTGTGTGTGTGTGGATTGAAGTATCAACAGGCTTAATAAATACACTGTGTAATATTGCAGGAGGAATAACAAACATATGAATAGTGCAACAAGTATATAGTCAAAGTGGAAGAAGGAGGTCACTGGAATGACGACCTGTAATCTCAACATTCAAAGATAGAAAATCAATAACGGCGTAATTAAATGTTTTTATTACCTGTTTGCGCGTCCATCAGTGAGGAGCCGCAGCAGGAAGAGAGAGAAGAAGAAGAAGAAGAAGAAGAAGAAGAAGAAGAAGAAGAAGAAAAACATTTGGTAAATGCTTGAAAAAAGAACGAAGCTTTTCAAACTAAAATGCCGTCATTTTTTGACCTCTGCATTATATTTTCAGCTTGCAAACACACGCAGTCTAAAAAACACCGCACACACTTTCACAAAGAAAAAAGAACTTTATTACATTCAGAAAGACTAAAGAGATCTCGGTTTACGTCACATTTTATTCTTCCTACCAATCTTCGTCTATATCTTACAAAAACAAAAAATAGAACACTGTTTTTTGCTGCAGGTGAGCTTCACTGATGCAGCGTTTCATCTCAGAGTCCAGAGTGCGTTCCCTGAATGCCACACAGACTGGCAAGGAACCACATTATTCCCAGGAAGAAAACTGGGGCTGATACTTCTTCGTTGTTGTTGTTGTTGTTGTTGTTTTTTTAGCTTAAAGTTAATTAATAATTACACTCCCTAAAGTCAGCAAAGCTAGGATTCATGGGTATTATCTCGAGGCCGTGGGGACGCGCTAAACTTGCTTCAACTTGGCACCGACACGCCGGCACAACAACGCGACTGGCGCCGGGATTAAAATAAAGTATGATGAGCACGGGCTCCAGAATATTGTCCCCGTGGCCTCGAGATTAAAGAGAGCTGTAACAATTAATTCATTCTAATGATGTTTACACGACAACCTATGTGTTTTAAAAAAAAAAAAATGTATTCTATCATTTCTGTGACTCTTCTAAAGATAAATCTCGTACGCGTCTTCCTTTGGCCCGGGCTGTGCTGTGGCCACAGGTTTCATAGTGTGACAGACCTTGAAATGGAAGACATCGGTATTCCAATAGCCACCCACTGTGTTCTGGGCCAACGAGGTGTAAAGCAACGCAACACTTTCGGACCACTTCACACTGTGAATAACAATCCCTGCAGCCAAATAAGGGATTTTAAAAGGCAGCCCGATAAAAAAACACAGAGGCCTGCGGCGATTTCTTTTCTCCTGCTTCCCCCCCCCCCCCCCCCCCCCCGTCCCCCATCGTCTCCGTCCACCTGTCCCCGTGAGTTAGGAAGGTGTCAGGTGTTAGGCAGATAATCACCAAAAAAAGAAAGCTCATGGAACTCTCCTCTCGGGCTCTATAGGGTGTCAAGTCCGCGCCGCATTTGTCTCGAAAAAAAAAAGTCGCCCAGCATTGTGGAAAATGGCTGAAAATTGGCTTTTCCCAGGTCGCGCCGTTCCCCCCCTCCCCCCCCCTTCATAGATCACCGAGATGTCCTCCAGATAGCCGGCCCACATCCACCGTCGGGTCGGTGTGCTCAAATAACTCTCCCGGAGAGCTCTCTTTCTCTTCCCCCCCCCGCGCTATCAGTCGAGCTAATATCTGATCTAATTCCTTGTGCGCTGCACTGACATGGCTTATCTGGGACAAAAGGATGTATTCTCCAAGTATGGAGATTGAGTGTTCGTGGTGCGACTTGACAGATTAGTCCATCAATTGAAAATGTGTTATTTTGATAATGTATGACTTTAAAAGGCCCCACTTCTTTTTCTTTGTACATCTTTATTAACAGAACATCTTAAGGTTGAGGAAATGGACAACAGTAGGCTTGTGTTGCTTTTCTCCACAAGAGAGTTGTTTGATGGGTTAAGAAGAAGAAGAAGAAGAAGAAGAAGAAGAAGACGACGACCTTGAGGTAGTTTGTAGGTGAAAGGCGGTGTTGTTCTGTCTTGTCTTTATTATCTGCCCATTGCACACACACACACACACACACACACCTTCCCAGTCATCATTATCTCTCCAGACCTAGTACTAGCAGGTGTTGTGAATTATCTGTGGAGCAGCTTTAGGTGTTTTTTTTCCTCCCCACTAGGCCGACTCTGGCAGGACGCTGACTTTCTGGCAACCAGCCAGTATGTGTGTGTGTGTGTCGCTATGTTTAAGTGTGTGTGTGTGTGTGTGTGTGTGAGTGTGTGTGTGTGTGTGCCTGTCCTGCCTGTGAGGCCATGAGGGACGGATGTAGCAGCTCTCTCTCCTCTAACTGATAACAAGCCAATCTGGACCGATGGACAGAAGGACAAACACGAGGACTACGGAACAAAGAACAGAGGGCAGGAAAAGGGGGGACCGTCGAGGAAAAAAGGATAGCAAAGGAAAGAGATAACTAAGGGAACAATTGACATCAGTCACTCCGCTCTCTGAGAGTCTAACAGTAGTCTAACAGTGCGATAGGACAGAAGACTGACCCATGTCTATTCCGCTTGTCTGATTCCTCTCTCCCACTGTTTAGCTCCCTCTCTGGACAATTTTCATTCAGCTTCTCTGATGGCCTCTCTCTCTCTCTCTTTCTCTCTCTCTCTCTCTCTCCCTCTGAAGGACAATTGGTCTCATTCAATATGAGGAACTGGAGGCAAATCAAACTTTGCTGCATAAGTGAGGGGAGGGGAGGGGAGGGGAGGGGAGGGGATGGGATGGGAGGGGAGGGGAGGGGAGGGGAGGGGAGGGGAGGGGAGGGGAGGGGAGGGGTGGGATGCGAAGGGAATTGAAATCGACTGGCACTCAATGTCAGAATGCCAATCTGGATCAGTGTCACACTGTACGGGGGCAACGAAAGCAGCTTTAATAAGAGCACAACTCCATTCGACCGTCGACACGAATAGACTAACACTCGCTCAGATTTGAACACGCAAACCCCCCCCCCCCCCCCCCCCGGCGCACTCGGCAACGCCGCCGTTAAGGGACCAACGCAACTTCAGATAACGTTCGGGGTGAAAAACGCTGCGTGAACTGTGGCTGTGGTTGCCGACTTGAAGCGCCGCAGGGGGGAGGGTGGATGTAATTGACCAGTTATCGCCACTGGGAGAGGTTAATTGAGGCGTTCCCTCTCGTGAAGGTGGGGGGGGGGGGGGGGGGGGGGGTTCAATTAATGCTGTGAAGGTTGCCGTCGGAGACAAAGCCACAGGAACACACCCGAGTCCATTAAAGGTGTAATTAATGCCGTCATTCAGTCGCCACACAGCGGTGGCTTCTAATAGACTTCATTATATCGAATACATACACAGGCAAGTTGAAACAATCGCTATGTATGTCGGATACAAACAGACCATAGTGTGCTACGAGACCATTTTTGTGTGCACACATGACTACATTGTGTATACACGAGGACAGGCAAGGACCACGTCAGTATGACCACTTGAATTCCACATTATTCCTTAATTTAACAATCATTTTAGACAAAAATACAAACTGACGCATATAATTTTTTTTTAAATATTTTGTAAATATTCCTTTTATATTCCTTTTAGAAGAAAAATAAAAACAAATGTATCATATTGCCATTATTAATGGTAACGTGGTAAGAAAAACCCTTCAAAATACACATTCAGGTGTTTATTTTACTACTTTGTCTATATGCGTCTGTATGTTTTAGAATTAGAATTAGTATATATAAAAATATGCTCAGTATAGGTCTTCCAGCCACTGGTGCTGCAGTGGTGCGCAACAAATCTGCAACAAGTAATGGTATTAAGTAAAGATTCCCCCTTTAGCCTAATATAATGGGGCCAAAGGTTACCAACCTTCCACAAGGTAAATATAACGGCATTTCATGCACTAAGTGACTTGTCTCTTTACGAGAGTTATGTATTTACAATTCCCCTTTTATGGGCCGGGGGTTTGATGGGGTGGAGAATTGCAACCTGGGGGGGTGGGGGGGGGGTGTTGGTCACCGGCTACCTCGGACTCCAATCGCTCTTGGATGATGACACTGACCGAAGCGCCTGATCATGTCTGTCCGGAGAAAAAAAAAAATGGCTCCCTGAAGGTAAAACCACTTACAGGGGGGGGGCCGGGACGTTTAGGCTTCATTTTATAGCACTGTTCCGTGGTGTGGCAGCCTCAACCCTCCCCCCGCCCCGTACCAGATTTACTCCGCCTGGGGGACGGAAATAAACTTGAGTCTATATGACGGCTGAAGGAAGTAATGAAATGGCAGTCCCGCGAGAGACACAAATCCACACACTGTAGGTATTCCCAAGTGTTATAGTCTGAATCAAAGGCTGCTGTCTAGCAGGCATGTGTCAGAACACTGACAGCCTGACTAAAAGATTTTTTTTTCACAAGCCGTATCTGGTGGAAATTCTTGAAAGACATCTGAAAGACGAGCTGAAGGGGAGCAGCCTGGAGTGTTCAGCGCGGGAGACGGTGGAAAGATTACATTTCGCGCGAGATGTGTATTTGGAAGCGGAAAAAAAAGGACTTAATGCTTAATCATTTGGTTTTCGGTAATAGCGCGGCTGCCAATTAAACGCGGTGAGGGGAATTGACATTCCAGCAAGGTGGGAATATCCATTTTCCCTTCTCAAGGGAAACAAGCGAACATCTGCCGATATGTGTGTGTGATCGTTTACGTTGAAGTAGATACTAATGTGGGCCAATATTTCCTCCTGTAACACATATTCCAGCTGGTAAAAACTAAAGTGAGTGCTTGAGCACCGGTGTGTTTGTGGTCTGACGGTAAAACAAAACAAAAAAAACACCTCAACAGTCCCAGTAAGTGCCTTCCCATCCACCTGAAATGGCTGAAATCTGTCTAATTTTTGCAAAACGGTTACGTTACGCTCGGCGGAGGTTGAAAAGTCGGTGCGTGGAATTATCGCAAAAAAATGTGACAACGGTGCCATTGAAACAAAGCCGTTTTTCTGTTAAAAGGGTCCAACATAATTATTGCAAAACAGTTACGTTACGCTTGGCGGAGGTGGAGAAGTTGGTGCGTGGATTATTAAAAGGGTCCACCATAAATACTGACTGAGGTTTACAGTCAAACCACTTTATTATCTACTGCAAAAATCAACACTAGTGAACAATCTTCCAGTTCTGTCTTACGAATTGACATTTTCAACAAGTGCATTCATCAAATGTTCACCGGTTATTCAGACCGAGAGAGACCGAATGCTTCACACATACAGGATATAATAACTGGAATTACCTTCCGGGTCCTTAAATGCAACTAGCAAATAAAAGGTGCCTCAAGACACCTATAGTTACTGCTCTGATGGAGACTTGTGGAGTAGGCATCATTAGAGAAGATGGAGGGGGTGGGGAAAGCCAACGAAAAGGAGAGTGAAGGCATGAACAAGCAGCAGAGCCATTGAACTGCTCTGCTTTTTAAAATCCCTCTTTTCACGTGACAGCCGGGGTATATTTGAGCACATTAAATGTTTGAGCCCCAGAGAAAGGAGGTAGTTTTGAGCAACCTCCTCCTGTAATTTCTCGCGGAGCCACTTCTGGAGCCAACCGGATGATACCTGTCAAATCGGAAACATGTCACCGGTGACATGAAAGAGGGGCGTAAGCATCCGGGGAGTGAAAAAAAACAAAAAACGGTTTGACGTAACCTAAATTATTCCTTACAAAAATACAGCATGTAAAGAACCGTCTTTTCCTTTTTGCATATTTTCCAACATCCAACCTTGCCCACCATCCAGTAACAGAGTTACATGCTTAACAGGGAGTGGCACTGGACTCTGTGCTCTATATTCCCAGGGCGCCATTGATTTTCTAACTCTAATATGCCATGCGGTAGGACAGGCTACAGTAACATGAGCCATGGAAACACTACACAGGCTCCCACCCACCGTCGGCAATGTTGCAGTTTTCAAATACTGATTGGGGGGATAACAATTGATCCCCGTGTTGATAATCAAAGCTAGTGACTGTGTCAGTGTGTCACATTCAGCTCTGTTTTAACAACATCGTATACCCCAGGAATGATTTTTTGAGAACTTCCGCTTTAAAGAGCCAATAACACAGTTTTTACGCCAAAACGCACACCAGGCAGCGGCAAAGTGCGGCTCGCCAAGGGGCGCAACCGCTGAGCCATTAACTCGATTGGAATCAATTATACAAATAGCTGGCAACAAATGTGGTAATTGATTAGTTGGGTGTATGTTATGATGCGTGGCAAGGCATCCACGGGGGGGGGGGGGGGGGGGGGGGAGGCAGTAAACCAGCAGGACGAATGACAGGAAATGACACCGTCTCCTTTGCCTTTGGAGGACACGATAGAAAATGGGGCGTGAGCAGAAGCTAACGGTGCAATGGAGAAAAGTACGGGAGCAGACGCAGGGTCACAGGTTTCTAATTGAAGAACAAATGGAACCTTTTTCGTTTTGGGATGGGTCAATGTAGCCGGCGTCCCGGGTAACTGCTAAAGCTATCGGAAAGCTAACGCTGGACAAAGCTAACGCAGATTTAGCTAACGCTAATTAACTGAAATATGGTCAGAGCGACGGTGGAGTTATAGACCAGTTCACATTTGGAAAAGTGAACATTCCAGTTGCCGTGCATTCGAATGACATCTGCGGACAGGAAGTAGTGTGCTGCTAAAAGTTTAACTATCTTAGTTCGTACTTCCCAGAGGGAACCAAGCGGCTAGTTCGGAGCTTTCCATAAACATTGCATGGCAGCAGTGTGAGAGCCTCTGATACTGTTGCTTTAATAATAGGTCAATAGTAATCTGATGAAGGAGAAAGGGGTAAGGTGATCGATTCTGTTAGAGTTCAGAGATGCTCATATCATCTGTCATTCATTTATAGAGATGGAGCAAAGGCTGGGTTGAGTATCTACAACAGGTCAGGATGGTACTGGGAATTTTTGTTATTCTAATTTAAATAGTATTGTCATATCTGGTAACGTACAAATAAATACTTGACTGACTTGAATATATATATATATATATATATATATATATATATATATATATATATATATTTATATATTGAAGAAGATACACCAAGTTTTGCATGGACAGAAAAAAAGCGACACAAACACACCGTTACGGCCTGAACATGGAGATTAATACTTTGCTCAAATGGGCTTGAAATTTTTCATGATTGTCTCATTGTGAACTTAATTATATTTTACAAGGAATTAAATCCTCTGTTAACTGTCGTCTTTCCACATGAAGGAAAAAAATATTTGGGCTTCCTATTTCCTCTGCCATGTGTACCAACCCCGTTCAGCATGCGCAGGCTTCATCTAATATTTGAAGTTATTACAAATTAATTTCATATGCTCCGGAGCTGTGGAGGCGGCTGCCCATGCTGGGCGTGCAGTGGAACTGATTGGAAAGTTTCATTATCTTCATCATTGGCCAGGACAGACAGGCTTTCAGGAAGATGACATTACTGGTGACAGGGGAAAATAAGTCGACATTGAGAATGACCATCATGTGGGAGATTAGAAGAGACATAGAGACAGAGCAACGAGATAAAGAAGACGGTAAAACACGGGCTAAACTAGACGCTAGGGGATACATTGTAAGTATAATGTTGCCCTGCAGTTGGTAAATTAACTGTGGGCCACAACTTGAGCCCCATTTTTAACCTTTATTTCTTCATACTGGCACCATTAAAAGTATGCTGATTTAATTATAAGCAGTTGCTGGTTGCAATGCACTTATTAATATACAGACAATAATCACTGGGGTACTTCTATACTGACGAAAACTTGAAAATGTGATGTTTCTCAAGCAAGTTAAAAGGAGTGTCTTTCTTTCTAACGATTTCTAAACCGATTTAAGGATGTTTTTTTGCAACGGAAATCAATGTAAGGATATCCTCAGGATGTGCAAGCCTGGAACACATTTCATTGAATTTGAATATAAAATATGACAAATATACTGTATACCAAATATATGAGGTTTATTCGTAAGAGACAAACATGCAAGCCCTCTCCTTCCTGTAAGGGAATATAAAGATATCTGGTGAGGAAGGCACTGATGCTAAACGCTACTCAGTAAAACCCAAGCCTCTGCTGTCTATTTATTCCCTCACAGTGACCTTTCCTTGCCCTTTGCCCCCAAAGCTATCAGTGTTGACATCAGTTCGGCAACCTTACACTCGGACCTCAGAGTACACTATAGCAACCAATAATCGCTCCATAGCTGACAGCTAACAATTGATTTCCATTCAGCATTTGAACATACGTTACATCAGACGGGTGACCCTTCGTGGACCAGGTCATGAAGCTGGGAATTTCATGAATTGTGAATCTGTGCTTTGGGTTATTTACTGAAAGTGCCATCTAGCCATAAAGCTGACCTTTGCTTATCTTAGACATATGCCTAAGGTGTCATATAGGGCCTTTAGGGTTGGAAGAGATGGTTATGACAGCTATGCTTCTTCTGGTTTGCTGTGTATATTTTTGTTCCAAACCGTAGCAGTTTCATTTAACGCCATTGCCAGAAAACCAGATTTAATGTCCCGAAAAAGAAAAATGTAATACTGAAATATGCATTTAATATTATCTCACATTTCCTACGCGATATCTTTGTGAGGATCCCATGAATGGTGTCATTATGGCTTGCGAGAGTGAATTTTCATTCTGTGAGAGTGCAACTTGTTTTATGATTTGATATCTGACATTCTACACATGCAGCGGGTTCCAATAACCACACTACAATACTGTGTCGTATGTCAAAATGCAGTATGCCAAAAATACCAGGATGTCACAAGCAAACATGCTTTGCTGGATATTCTGATCCACAATAATCTACGCAGCGGATATATATATATATATATATACACGAGCAAGAGGGTCAAAGTTCAATGTTATATATACCGCATGCAACAATATGTACTCTGTGAGGGCAGCTGCAGTATGTACGAAAAGAAAGTCCGTGATTTGGAACGCAGTAAGCACACGGAGGCTTAAGATTCACAGATACAAATTTAGACTAATAAATACAACCCTGCAACTAAGGTTGGGTTAAAGTTAGGGGAAACACTGGTCATGGCAAATGAACTATGGTTTAATGTATTAGGGCCCTGGTCACACTTGTCTTTTCAATGCAGACTTTTGTCATCCGATCGTGCCGAGACGAATTAACCGTGAAGTCGGAATCTTGCTCGCATTTGGTTTCCGATCAGCCCGACCGCATTTGGGGTTGAACTCGGTAAAGTGTGGACAGCGTGAGGGCACAATCCCGACTATGTATTGACCATAGGTCTCGCATCATCCCCCACCCACCCACACACACACACACACACACACACACACATGGTAGTTCCTCAACCCCAGTGAGAGCAGAGGAAGTACACAAAGGCTTTTGTTGAGCTACTGCTGATGAAAACCAAACATTTTATCAGATTTCGCCGCTTCAAAATGAAAGCTTTTGGAGATTCAAATAACGGGGGCTTTAAGTGTGAAGAATTGATATCAAAATATGTTTATCGCTGATCCACCAGAGCCTTGTTGGTGGCTTTTCTTAAATGAAACGAGTCCATTAATACTGAAGGGAGGAACAAAAAATAACGGGATCAATTTATAGGTAGTTCAATATTAAAATCCACTTTTTCACAGACGCTGTGAACCACGAAATGTATTCGGTCAGACGTGTCGCATCAAAGTGTCAAGTGTGTAAATTCAATTATTCTGGACTATATAATACATCATTTTTCATTTAGATTGCACAGGTTGCCACGTATGTAACTGAATGTGTGTACATCACAGGTACACGCTCTCCTGTCTAAGGAGTATTACCATTACATGACCTTATCCTGGAGTTTCTCATGTTGGATTTCACGGCGTTGCATCAATTTGCCGTGTGTGTGTTTGCCTGTACGTATGTTACAGCACATTGCGTGTCACACGTTGTTCCCCCCCCCTTCCCCGCTTGTTCCTTCGAAAGCCGCCGTGGTTTCTAGCACGCCGTTTTCATTACATGCCGTTGCATTGTGCGGTCACCGAGCAGGTGCAGAAAGGCCTTGGAGGATTACGCTCATCCTCAGAGGAGGTGCCAGAAGTGGGCCTCCAGGACACAGTGGGCTCTGGGCTAATCTGGTTACACACCAACACCATTGTTTGTCACAGAGTCGTTTAAGCGCCGCTAGCTTGAGGAGGTATTAGTGACATCATCGCAAGCTGTCCGGGCGCTCGCGGGATTACAATAGAGCTCGTCCAAACTGTTGGAGGTAAATACACACCGGCTTAACGGTGTGTATTCGTGAAAACATGGCAAGAGCGAACACAACATAGATACACAGTCAGATAGACATAACATTACAGCACACATACTGCATAATAGAGACATATTGTACACGCATATACCCGCCAGACATCCACACACGTACAGCTCTATCCAACAGTCGCTAATTAATTGGATGAAAAAGCAAGGCATATTGATTTTCCAATGACACGGACTCAGGGTTTCAAGATCACAGTGCATGCACAATTGTGGACTGTGTGTGTGTGTGTGTGTGTGTGTGTATACTCAGCTTGTGTGTGTGTGTGCACAGTGGTGTGTACACTGTATAGTTTAAGTGTCTTATCTGGGCCAAACACCCTTCATGTCCATGTTTGGGCTCTTGGAACGAGGGGCCCCTACGGTGCACTGGGTGTCATGTCCATAAAAAGACCACCAACCCCCCCCCCCCCCCCACACACACACACCCCAAAACACACACACACACCAGCACACATAATATCCCGTCTCCCCATTTGCACAAAGTAGATCGTTCCACTTTGAGAGCCGGAGTGGTGAGGAGGTCTAGCCAGTGAGCTATTTTAATGAGACTCCATGACGTTTGTTGTTTTCTTAATTTGTAATAAAGAGAAAATGTGTGTCGGGTGGTACTAGAAGCAAATATTAAAGCTTACGCCATCTTGAAAAGTTCAGATATTGATTTTGCCTGATAGGTCAGTTTGTTTTAGCCTTTTGTTACGTTAAAGCCAGACGTTGTGGTTGTCTAAACCGTACCATACTTTTGAATTAAAAACTAAGAATGCAGTAGTTTAGTTGTATGGGAAGGTGATTTTGTAAGAGACAGCGGTGTCTTGGGAGCTAGTGACCAATGTTTCTGTGGCTATTGGGACTTGTGCCCACATTCTATGTCGTCATACATTTTTTCCCTCTCAGGAAATGGGTTAGTATGCGGTAAATGGAACACTTCCAGCTCAGGCAGAAAACACCGGGGCTGTAAATACAAGATTTTATACAGTGGCGGCTCAGCTGCATTCCATTCTGGGTCAGATGCTGAAAATAACACTTTGCCAGGCTAAGCAGAACACTGTGGGTGAAAGGCTTCACCGTAATGGCTCAATACTCCATGTGAAAGATAACGAATGTGTGCAGGGAGGTGTAGATAGTGCATATTTGCCGGTGGGCATGTGGATGAGTCTCCGGAGAAGTGGTGTGGGGTTAAGCGGAGGGGGGAAAAACTGATAGAGGACATGGAGGGAGCGAGAGAGAGAGAGAGAGAGAAAGCTGACTGTGGCTGGCTGCGAGACACAAAGCCCTTAATTACACTGTACAGGCATCACAGGAATAGCAGTCCGCCCGGCTGTAACGAGATCCAGATGAGGGAATTAGACCGTTTTCCTGACACAAAATGGCTTCAAGATGGGGGACCACGCTACCGTCCTGACTTCTAATGGAGCCGATGGCAATTTTAAGAACCTCGGATTGCATTTTTTCTTTCTTTTTTTGAAATAAAATACATGAATTTAGTAAATTGTTTCTACATCTGTGTATTCAAAATACCAAATGCGGGCATTCGAAAAGCCGTTTGTGGTGGTTTTATTGACAACGCGTACATAGTTACTGGCGATAACGAGGCACTTCTGGAAGGTGGAAAAGTACTTCAAAAATGTACATAGATTAGATTTCTCACCGGTGGAACATCTTGATACTGTTGACAGCGCTGCACTGGAGCTGTAACGTACAGAATCGACATGAATCGGCTATGGCTGGGTACTAAATCGAGGTATTATTAAATGCAAGTTATAATTAAATGCATGTGGCCTTTGCCACTCAAGGTTCTCAGTGCATTTGCTATTTTGCTATTAAAAAAACATCCAAATTGTTCAGCCCTGCTAACATGTGTCTGTGTGCACCGCTTCTTATTTTAAAGGCTACGACCGAGTGCCAGAAGTATGCCGCTCTCAACACAAGTGAATGCGATGTGGACAGGATATGATGTAACAACAAGAGACATGTTAGATACGAGACTTTGATATCCGATAAAACAAAGCCGGCGAGATGACACGCGTGACCACTGACGGAGAGAGCGAGTGAGAAGAAAGAGAAAGGCAGCAATGTCTGCCGAGCGGCGTGTTAGAATCGCAATATCAAAGAACGCCGCCTCACACAGCTCCATTGTTTTCTCTCACCGCCTCCGTCTTTTAGGGGAATCACATTTCAGATTTCCCTCACAGAGCTCGCACACACTCGCACCTTGTATTCTCCTTCCAGCTCGTTCTCCTCCGTCCTTATTGTCCGCGGCGCGTTTTTTTGTTGTTTTTTTGTTGCCGGGTGACATTTCCACCGAGAAGTCGAAGAGCATCGGAATCAAACGATTAATCGCACTTCATGATGGTTCAAGACGTCTTTTTTTTTTTTTTACAACTCTACCTTCTTCTGCTCTCTGTCCCAGGTCTGTGTGAGTGAGGAGAATACATAGAGGGACCCCGAAGGGAGAGCAGAAACTATCTTAACAACTATTTATTTTTTATTTCTCCTTCCTTTCTCCCTCGACGTCTCGTTGGAGCTTTTGTTCCCCCCTCATCTTTCCCAAAAAAAATGGCCTTGTGAGGATGTTAAAGGAAGTATAGCTTTTAAAAACATATGATGGTGAGCGTGGATGCTTGAGATGCGAAAGCGTGAGGCCACAAACTGCCCGCTAACACCCGATAGCACAGTTCAAATGAATGGAAACAGCTTCCCGAGTAACGCCTTCCCTTTCTTTTGCGTTCAGAGGATGGTAACCACGGTTTGTAAAGTCACCACAACTCGCCAAAATCTCATACATATTTGCCCGATAAACAGATTCAGATTCTGATGAAAAGGAGACATTCACTCCTGGAACACCGCGTGTGGCATTGAGCGAGAAAAACGCGAAGAATACGTAAAGAAAAATGAGAAAGAGCCGTCAGGGTTAACGTTCAGGGTCGGCAACAACAGACATGGATGTGAAGTACAAGTGGGAGTGGGAGGGAGGACGGGGGGGGGGGGGGGGGGGGGGGGGGGGGGGGACGAGGGGGGGGGAGGGGGGGGAGGGGACGGGGGGGGTTTAAGTGTGGGAGTCGGGAGAGCTGATAGACAAAAGTGGGACACGGAGGGTGTAGCAGAAAATACTGCATGCAGACAAACATGAAAAAAACATGAGAAAACAAGGACAACGACAGAAAGGTGTGTAGAAAAAGGGAAGAGCGAGAACAAAGGAGGTGGGAGGTAAGAGACGCACAGTCCAACTCTCTTGGGGGGGGGGGGGGGCAGCATTAAATAAGTGATAAATATTCAACAGAAGGCAAGCAAGCACTCAGGAGACACCTTGACAGCTCAAACACATACTTAGTGAGCGTCGCCTAGCATCCATACCAACATGTACCAGAACACACAGCCGTCCTCCCCAGTCGATGTCACTGACAGCAGGCAGAATGGGGCGAGGGAAGACGCAGGTGAGGGGAAAGAACCGGATGTGGTGGTCTGCAGGGGGAGATGGGAGGGGGAGGAGGAGGAGGGGGAGGGGGAGACTGCAGGGAGGAATTGTTTGTTTGTACGAAAACTGCCAATTTCTCTCTTTCCTCAAATCTGTGCCAATCTCGCCTCGATTCATTTGTCTCCATCTCTGCGCCGCACCCTCCCGAGAAGTTCCAGAAATCATAGCTGACCCTTCCCGCGACCCTCTCCTGAGGGGAACATCCATCAGCTGCCGCCCCCCCCCCCCCCCCCCCCCCCCGGACAGATTGAGGGAGGAGAGAGGGCCCCCGGATAAAGAGCTGGAAGGAGGGGATGGAGGCGGGCGGCAGAGAGTTTTGCCTGGTTACGTCTTGGAGGTCAGAGCGGTAAGGCCAGTGGGGAGAGGGGGGTGGGGTGGGGGGGGGGGTGGGGGGGGGGGGGGGGGGGGCGTGTGCACCCGGGGAAATGAGGTAATACGTTGGAGCCAGGTGAAAAATGGCCATGTCCCCCCGCCGGGACGGCTTCTTTGCCTCGCTCGGCTGACCGGGAGGCGAGAAAAGGTGCTTTTCCGACTTTTTTAAAAAAAAGGTAGAGAACAACCCACTCGCACATGCAGGAACAAAGTGCACGCCATGTACACATGAGGACTAATAGATCCACGGCACACAGGACAGGCGTTCCATTGGAGATAAGCATTCATACTCGCCGTGACACCATGTATTCTGCAAATTAAATGGGACAAACATCAGTGTTCCACTGCGTCAGGAAAAAAAAAAAAAAAAAAAAGATTTGTCACAGTGTCACGATGTGCCTTCACACCTTTTCACTCAGCATGTCGCCGTGGTCGAGACTACTAGAAGACGCTCTCGAAAAATCACATCCAGTTCAAGCCTTCAATCACAGTCCTGGTTTTATAGAGAAAGAGACATCTGTTTTTCAGCCCTAAAAATACCCTGTATGTAAACCAGGCTCATCCAGCAACTGTAGTTATCCTTGCAAAAAAAAGAATAGCTGTAACGCTTAGATATCCCCCCAAAAAATGTAGAAAAGAGAAGCCTATGTTCATTTTAACCCAAACAACAATCTCTTCCTAAAGCTAACCGAGTGGTGTTGTTGCCTGTGAAGTCGGGAGTTCATTTTTAAAACCCCGAGCGTTTGGCTTTTATAGATTTTAATAAGAATCGGTTTATGTTGTGGAAGCATAGTGGAGTATTTACAGATCGTAAAGCCCTCTGAGGGATGTATTAATTAGAATTCAGATTTTAATTAGATTTTTTTATTTAGATTTTTTACTTGATTCCCGAATTCTGATTCCAAATCTGAATTCAGGAATCCACATTTTCTTTTTAAAATGATTCCCGAATTCCAATTCCAAATTTGATTTTGACTCGTATTCATGCATTTGATTCCGGAATTTCTGAAATCGCCTTCCAGATTTTGTTTCAGATTCCGGAATTTGGGATTTTAAAAGTGAACAGTGAACAGAACGGGCCGAAGTTTTTCATCCGGAGTTGGTAGAGTTTAAAAAAAAAAAAAACAGAACTACAGGAGAGTCAATATTGAACTAAACTTTCTCCAGGTGGCAAGAAACACGACTCCAAAAGAATGATAATGTTGCTGCATGTGTCAATATGCAACTGTGTGCTAAGCTCCTCATATTAGCTTAGACGGTGATGATATGTCGTCTGCATAGCTTGTTGGCCAAAATAAAACAAAATCATGTGAAGAGTTATTCAAAGTTGCGAAGGAGAACAGGAAGTGGACGTCTCCAACCGGGGGCCAAAAACCACGTCGGCCCACGTCTACAAATCCCCGAGTTTGAACACCGAAGCTATTTTTTTAGACCTTTTCTTTGGTCCTAAAATGGCACATCCGCACATCGTCATCCATTAATCGCCACCCTCCCAGCACAGTCCAAATCAATAATAGTATGTAAATCCCATCAATACCATCACCAGCCATGTCTTTCAACAGATGTTGACAGGCTCCACATTTTATAGGTCAGCAGCAGAACGCCAGAGCCGGTTAAAAAAGGATGAGCTCAAAGGCCGCTCGGAAGAAGGCAGCGACGGAGGGAGGGATGAGACGGCAAACAGAGGTGGAGGGAGGGGTGACTCGCTTCCTCTGATGTCGACGCCCCCCCCCCCCCGCGGACTTCGGACTCTTTGCTGTTTTTGTTTTTTTCTTCTTCTTCTTCTTTTTTTGCCGTGTCTGTTTCACAAACCTCTTAAGTTGCACGTCGGCGACGGCGGGCAACGCATTCGTCATACTGTTCGCAGCCTGCTTTTAGAAGTCCTTAGAGGAGAGAGAGGGAGAGGGGACGAGCACTTCTGGCTGAAAAGAAGAAGAAGAAGAAGAAGAAGAAGAAGAAGAAGAAGAAGAAAAAACGGGGCCAGAAAGGAAAGCGGTAATGAATTTTTGAAGACTTTTTTTTTTCGTAAAGGGAAACCTGCCTGGAACTGTATTTCTTTGAAATAGTGCAGCCTTTCAACTGAGGCTCCTCTGAGTGTGGGCCCAGAGCTCTCTCCCTGTCACTGACTAAATCCTGCAGCAGTTTAAGGTCCTCTGGAACACTGATAAGAGGAAAATGTACGAAGGAATATCAAAAAAAAAAAGCCCTTATTAATAAACCTTAGATCCTGTTTTTAAAGAAGTTGTTGCACATGAACTTCCTTAAAGGGGAACTACGGCCATTCTCACATTCGTAAATTGTATTTCTATGGTAAGACAGTACAAGAAACGTCAACGTTATTGATGGCATCCAGTATAAAGGTTGGAACTTCTTCATTGACAATTGGGAAAGACGTTAAAGATGACGCCGATTAAAGATGTGCTGACTGGGTACCTTGTTTTATTTCACAACTTTGAACGCAACAATAGAATAAAGCTAATTTGGACATAAAAAGAAAACAATGTAATATAATATGACAACATGTGTAGAACGTCATGTAGAAAATGAAAATGTGGAAGGAACGACAGTTGGCAATTGAGTTGACTGCAGAGAGACGGCTTTTCATTTCTATTTCTATAATTTAACTGGAGTTTCATTGGTGTGTAATTTGTGCTTTGTGTTTCCATTTTGGCACAATTCAAACACTTTTGATCCAAAGTCTGCCGAAAGAGTCTCATCGCTTCATCTTGGGGAAAAAAACAAGGCCTTAAATACACTTTCAGGAAAATAGCCTAATCGAGAGTGTGGTTCGGCAATAACTGAAAGGGCGCAATTAATGTCAGAGCCCGTGCATAGATCAGAGACAAAACTACCTGACTAATGGTGCCGAGTTTCATTCATTGATGACTCATTTTCACAGAAGTGAACGCAGCCATTAGCCGTTGGTTCATTTCCTCCTGTAATAACACGTATTTTTGATAAGTTGAGGCGCCGGGCCTCGGCCCCCCACCCACCCCCTTATCACATTATGTTATTATGTCTTGTGTGCACGAGGGCTGACGAGGTGGAGATGGAGAGACAGAAAAAGAGCCAGGAGAGAGAAAGAGGTGTTCCCATTAAGTGCAAATCAATCACACATAGGAAGCAATTCAGCCGGGCACAGGTAGAGAGGAAATTAGAGAAAAGCCAGGTAAAAAAAAAAAAAAAAAAAAAAAAACCACACACACAAACGCGCGTGCGCAACAACACACACACGCTTGCTTGGTCGTGGCGAGGCTGACAGGAAATTGGACAGTCAGGAAGTAGTCCTGGGGGCGGAGATTGTTGTGTCATGGGAGTTTTCCTCTGTTCTGTCTATCTCTTTAAATAGCTACAAGAGATTGCTTTCTACTCACTGGTAAAATTAGATCACCGTGATTGGTTCACATGTGGCCAGAGCCCCAAATATACTTTCAGTCTTTCTTTTCTTTTTTTTTTTTATCTCTTCCTGGCAGCTGATATTATCCTCTCAGGCACTCTTGTTGCTTTTGATTTAGCATGCGTTCCTGAGCTTTTTTGGGATCCACTTAAACAGTCATTCTGTAGAGTTGTGATGCGCTAATGGTTCCACAAGTGCTTTCCACTGCGCTAAATTCACGCTTTAAAAAAAGATGTACATTCTCGATGTTCCTTTAAATAGACATCAGCTGCTCTTGCAATGTAAAGAAGCCAGCAAGTGGTGCGAGTCAGAAGTGAAGCAATTTAATAGTGCTGGATTGTTCTCTGTCATTGAGTTTTTTTACGGAAATTCTCCTTTTGAAAGGTCCTCGTGTACACAAGCCCGAACCCTTAAGTCTTTTGTGGAAGTTTTCCTCTCATGCTGTTGTTTATGTTTTGTCCCGATGCTTCGACCAGCAGAGTTTCCGAGCCTTGGCCGTTACCTTCCATTGTCTGCCTTCAGACAGAAAGCAAAGAAAATTGACACTTGGGCCATTTGTGAAAATGTGAGTGCTGGTCCTTTAGTGTAGTCTGTAAGCCAATTCAACTCTTCATCATATTTGACTTGCCCAGACACCATTGGCATATCGGCATTGGCATCTCACCATTGGCATATAACCATTGACATATCGGCATTGGCATCTCACCATTGACATCTCACAATTGACATATCACCATTGACATATAACCATTGACATATCGGCATTGACATATCGGCATTGGCATCTCACCATTGGCATATAACCATTGACATATCGGCATTGGCATCTCACCATTGACATCTCACAATTGACATATCACCATTGACATATAACCATTGACATATCGGCATTGACATATCGGCATTGGCATCTCACCATTGACATCTCACAATTGACATATCACCATTGACATATAACCATTGACATATCGGCATTGACATATCGGCATTGGCATCTCACCATTGACATATCGGCATTGACATATCGGCATTGGCATCTCACCATTGGCATCTCACCATTGACATCTCACCATTGACATATCAGCATTGACATATCGGCATTGGCATCTCACCATTGGCATCTCACCATTGACATCTTACAATTGACATCTCACCATTGACATATCGGCATTGACATATCGGCATTGGCATATCACCATTGACATCTCACCATTGACATATAACCATTGACATATCGCCATTGACATATCGCCATTGACATATCGCCATTGACATATCGCCATTGACATATCGCTACTGATATATCGCTACTGATATATCGCTACTGATATATTGCTACTGATATATTGCTACTGATATATCGCCATTGACATATCGCCATTGGCATCTCACCATTGACATCTCACCATTGACATATCACCATTGGCATCTCACCATTGACATATCGCCAATCCCATATAGCTACTTATTGACATATCGCCATTGACATATCGCCAATCATATATCGCTCCTGATATATCTCCATTGACGTATCTCCATTGACGTATCTCCATCGACGTATCTCCATTGACGTATCGCCATTGCCAATGTCTCTGTATGCAGTTGCAGCGCCTGTAACATTTGCCTTAAGTTCTATCTGAACTAAGGAGGAAATGGACAGGACATCAGAACTGCCTGTCGAATAGTGTTGTAAGGCAAGGCAAGTGTATTTGTATGGCACATTAAAACATTCATTAAAACAGTCAAAAAGCAAGAAATAGAATAAAAGCCTCTCCTCAAACAAAAGATTGTCATTAGCATTGTAGAAACGCCACAATGCATCGAGTCACGTACTATTTGTTCATTTGACTGACACCACAAGCACAAAGCAAGCCGTCTTTAGAGGGACGGGTCTCTGCAGTATGACGTTGTCCACCGGGGGGGTCGGCCTCCTGCCAGCTTGAGGTGGTTCATCACTGAATGCTGACCCATCACTGCGGAGACCGACACCGAGTTGATTATGACCGAGATTATGAACCCCATCGTCGCTTTGCAACACATACCGAATACACACTCACACCCACACACACACACGTGTGCACGTGCAGAATGTGGTTAGATGGTCAGGTGTCGAGGTTATCAGCGGTAGCTGTTACCGATGTGCATTAAACCCACAAGTAGGGCACGCGTATGTGTGCAGCGGAGATCAGGTCCATTTCCACGCTCGTTAAATGCCAGGTTTGCGGTGAGAAGGCATAAATATTTCAGCGGTGTGGGGGTAAGATAATCACCCTGATTAAATGGCTGACACAGAACAAGGCTGCATGGAGCGAGAGAAGATAACTGGAAGTGAAGCGGCAACGGGAAGAAGAATGCGGAAGGATTTACCGTATTTGTAAAATGCAAAGAAATATTTTCCCACGTAAGGATTTTCAATAGTCAATGTCGAGGAAATGTGAAAAATGCTGATTGTACAACAAGAAAATCACAATGCCAATGTTTCTCAATCTTTTCTCTCAATAAGATCTCAAGAGCATTTGAGAGAAAAACTCCTTTAACTAATGAATGTGAATTTATAGCCAAGAGCAGGAGCTTTCACCGGCATTTATTAGGTGCAAATATTATGAGTCACGATGCAGCTGCTGGAGCCATAATCCTCAGTGTTGGTAAAATATCGATGTTTCAGTGCAGTCTGGATCTGTGGTGTGACTTCATCAAGCTGTCTTGGTGTAACAACTCGGATCAGATGAAATGCAATGTTATCAACCTGAATAAAAATGTGTGTGAAAAAGAAAGTATTTTATAACATGAGAAAATTGTTGATTCTCCAAATGCTTCTTTTTTTTCTTTTCTTTTTTTAACCTTTTCCAGGAAAAAGGTTCAGGTGCATGTAGGTCAGAACACACTTTTCTACACATGGCCAGGAAAGGCCACCTGTCCATTAAAGTACAAAGAAAAAGGGCAAAATTAGATATCAGAGATATTTGCACTCGGTAACACCCAAGCTGAGACTTTTTTCCTTCCATTTGTCTCTCACCTGTGATGTTCAGGTTGTCTTGAAACCCAAAAAAAAGAAAAGAAGAAGCTATAAGCTTTTGGGTTTCTGCCTCTGGCATTGAGAAGAGGATATAGTCCAGCTGGTACGAGACGCTACAGCGGAAAGCTTAAACGGGATGATGAATTAGAAAGTGCCCCGGGGACGTGGCACTACATCGGGTGGGGGGGGGGGGGCGAGACCCGAGGTGTATTTGCCGAGAACACGTGGAAGGATACGCAGTAATTACAACTCCAAAATGAGCTCGTAAATTAATCTTCTTTATCTCCTACCTGTCCTGCATTCACTGTACGTGTCATACCACGAGAGCATCTTTGAGGAAGCCATCTATCAACCGGGATCCGCCCGAGCAATAGACTCCATTCTTCGCACTAACAGGCCAACCACGAGACAGTGGTTCCTCCCTCTTTTTTTTCTTTCTGCCCTTTTTATCCACTTGATTAAAAGATAAAGGAAGGCTGATTAATTATTAACAGCTTCCATCGTAGGTGCAAGCTGCACTGTAACTTCTTTCTATTTTTTTTCTTCTCGCTCGCCTCACCTTTGTGATTCCGTGCGTCTTTCAGCGCCGTATGCAAATACGCACACCCGCTGCACAACGCACGCGCCATTTAATTAAGGAGCCAATTACAGAAACGCGTCGGTGCTATTCTTATTACCTCCCCGGCCTCCGAAGTGTTGCATCTATCTGGAGGTGTGAAGGCCGGAAAACAAGGCGGAGGGAAGGAGAACGCAATCGGAGCAAATTGATTGTCTGACTTTGTCCGGCATGCACTCAAATCAGATAAGAGAATACATTCTGGACATGCACTTAAAAAGGCTGTGTGTGTGTGTGTGTGTGTGTGTGTGTGTGTGTGTGTGTGTGTGTGTGTGTGAAGAGAATGAGCCATGCTGTACGCAGGTGCAAGGGTTTATGAGCTTTCAGGCTCTTAAGTTCCTGACGCGACTTAATACCGAATACCAAAATATTTATTGTGCATGCACGCGAGGAGAAAATAATAATCATTTTTAAAAAACCCACTTTGAATGGCTGCTTTAAGTCGTATTTCACGGGCGCGATTCGAAATATACAAACGACACACGTGCTCCAAAGGAAGCGCGACCCCAGTACAGCCCCCCCCCCCCCCCCGCACGCACGCCACCTCCTGCTATTCAGGTGTGTCCCCCCCCCCCTCCCCCCCACCCCCCCTCCCCCGTCCCATGCCTTTCATACCCGTGGTAGTGTGCACAGCATTTTTAAAAGTGGAAATTGAGAATTATAAAAAACGAACTCCCTCGCAGCCACAGAGTAAATAGACATAACATTAGCATGAAAGTGCTCATGAGGAGAGGAGAGAAAAAGCACCGATGAGGCATTTCTCTCACACGGAGGGAGAGGAAGCAGGTACGAGCGTGGTTGGAGGAGAGAGAAGAAGAAAAAATGAAAGAAGAAGAAAAAAAGAGTGAACGTGAAGAGGGAAACGCAGCACTTCCGTGCTCGTATCACACATCCGGACGATGACAGGAACCTCCACGGATACACACTAGTGGGAGAGGTGGAGCGCTCTGGCGTCGAAGGTGTAACAAAACGTCCCCAGACCCAGTTATGCCCTCCCAACAACCAAAAGAAGACAGCGTGCAATAAGAGAGTGAAACATAAACAAATGATTGGCTTTTCTGTTTGGGAGAGTCGGGCCTTTTTTTTTACGAGGTGCACGAAAAAGGCCAAAGAGATGTATTATATCCCGGGGATGAAATGTTTCAGTCCGGGCTCATTCTCAAAAGCCAGAGTGTGCATTACCTTTAGCTGATGCAATGAGAGCGAAAAGGGAAGAAAAAAGAAACAACACCGAGGGCCAAAGGGATTGTAACGCAATCCCGCCAAGGCAGTGCATCTCGCTGAAACGTCAGAAGAAAAGCCTCCTCCTCCTCCTCCTCCTCCTCCTCCTCCTCCTCCCGTTCTGCAAATATGCACACTGCACAATCCATCTCGCTCACTCGGCTGCCCCGGAGGAGATGATCTCTGCTATATGGGAAGAAGAAGAAGGAAAAGAAACCCTATACATAATAAACATCAGCAGGAGCGTCTTTGTTTGCGTTCCGTGGGGGGGGCGGGGGGGGGGGGGGGGGGGCTTTGGACTTTCTGACAGAATGCTTGAGGAAGTGTGCCCGGCACGCTCCGCTGATGAGAGTGGTGGGGAGCCAATGGGAAGGCGGACGTGGTGGTGGGGTGTGTGTATAAAAGTGTGTTGTAGCCATTCATCTCGGCATGAATCAATCACAGAGAGCGGCACCGAGGAGAGAGAGAGAGTCGACTAATTGTGTGTGGGCACACACACACAGACACACACACACACACACACACACACACACAAGAGCTCGACGGAGTTTCAACCTGAATAAGTAGAAATGGGTAAAAAAATAAATAAAAAACCTACAACATGTAAAGCCGTCCCGTGACGCGTAACAGACTGGAAAATTAGAAACGCTCTATATCGGGAACCTCAAACCCCTAAAGCGGTAAATCGGGATGCCGCCGCACGCCGCCGGGTTCTTCTCCACATATCACCGTGCGTGTCATTGAACGTGACGGCAGGTCCTCGGCATGAAAGGAAGAATTACAGCTCCTCGCCTTTTAATAGACTCCGAACGGTGAACGGTCGCACCTTCGACGGCGCCCTGCGACTGAGACGGCGGCGGCGACAGGCATGAAATGTCCCCAGAGGGACAAACAAAGAGAGGGGGGGTGGGGGGTGGGGGGGATGGCGCCATGAAGCACACGGCCACGATGGGAGAGAGAGGATTGCACCGCGGCCACGCTGCGATGCAGAGAGCCGGCTGCTTGCGGAGTGTCTGATATTGCACCCGCGAAAGAAAGGTGAGACGCCCACGAAGAAGCTACCTGGATCAGAGCCACGAGAAGGTCCAGGACCCGACATGCTCCTGCTATCTCCTCTGACCCTGGTGGACACCAAGGAAGTGAACACCGTGTGATGACTGAGGAAAGTGGACACACAGCATGGAAGCACAACAGCCCCCCCCCCAACAGCACTCTGGGTAAAATGGAGTCTGGGAGGCAGTTTTCAGTTCTTTTTCGAAATTGCTCGCGTCTTTTTTTTTTTTTTGCATTAACCCCTCATCCGACCAATCACGCTCCTCATTGGTTTTCGTTATACACGATATGTAAATACACGATATGTAAATACGCGATATGTAAATACAAATACGCGATATGTAAATACGCAATATGTAAATACGCGATATGTAAATACGCGGTAACTTTCCTATAACGATAATAAACTGCTCCTTTCTCTTTCGATGACATTCATTACATACTTATTAATAATACTTTGGGGTGAAAACATGAACATTTTGAGATGCTTGTTTCACTCATTCGTTTATTCTTCGGTCGTGAAATAGAATAGGAGGAAATAGAAAAGGCAGTGCAAGGTACAACTTCAATGGACGATGGACAACACGCCACTCTTCTGACTTAATAAAAAGTGAAAGCGAGTGAATTATACATGACTGTATGGGACGACATCTGGAGAAAAAAATTTTTTTTTGCCGAACGCCGTCCCGGCACCTCAAGAAAAGGTTATTAATATTTACTCTGCATACATGATATCTGGCTCTGTGACCTTTTTTTAAACACACTGTATATATACAGTATATCCGTGGATTTGCAGGTTGTGTCATCTCCCTTCGCTTCTTGACTGCCTCCCCCCCTGATTTTCCGCGTGGCGGGTAGTTATTCGCATGTCGTCACTTCTGCCGTGGCCACATTTAATGTGCTCGGAGGTCCGAGAGAGAGAGAGAGAGAGAGAGAGAGAGAGAGAGAGAGAGAGAGAGAGAGAGGACGAGGAGACCCGGAGCTGGTGCACGTGTGAATACAGCCGCCTGGTTGGACATCGCCACGGAGGCAATTAGATACTTAGATGTCATGTTCAACATGCTCCCTGTCTCTCTCTCTCTCTCTCCCTGTCGTCCCTCTCAGATGGCTAAAAGCTTTAGAGAAAATAAATTGTGTGAGGGGGGGTTAAGTTCTGATGACATGATCTCTAAATGTATTTAAATCACGTGGCATTTCCGTGTGATTTTCAAATGTCCAATTGTGTCGACAAGTGTGTGTCAAAATCCACCGAACGTCATTAGGAATTATACTCAAGATCAAATTCGAGTGCGACGTGTCAGACTGAATAACAAGCAAATGTGAAGCCGGTGCATCCAGTGAGGGGCATTTCTTTTTTTTTTTTCCGGGTCACGTTCTCACGCGCGCTCGCCCCATCAATCTCAAAAGAGGCGATCATCTTTTGGGTGGAGACAAAAGATTTTTCTGAAGTTTTTCTTTTTTTTGGGGGGGGGGGGGGGGGGGGGGGCTCGCTCGCCATCAGTTGACATGAAGGGGTGGACCGCCGTTTCTATTGTGTTTTCGATCTCGCAATGGCTCAGTCCAAAAAGGTCAAAATGTATTGTAAAAAGGATCGATGTAATTCGAGATAGTTTTTATCTTAAGAAATATTCTGCTTCAATCCAGAGTTGGTGGCGTTTATCCTTTTCAAAAAGAAAATGTTCAATACGGTCAAAAACTCTCCCACTTTGCTGTATTAAAGGGACGGTCTGGCAGCACTCTATCAGCGGCATAAACTATATTTATATAACCACAACTACACTCTTTTTAAAATGTATTTCTTTAAGGTGACGACACATTGGCTCTCACCAATGTGACTTTCATTTGAAAGTCACATTGGTGAGAGCGAGCAGAGGGAGCACAGACATGAGACAGCCGTGTCATATCCAAAATAAAGAAAAAGAAGATTATTTTCATAACAGGATAGTACGCTAGATAAAATCGCCTCAGTATTGGCGAATGAAAAAACAATCCGATCGTCAATGGAGGCGAGCCTGTTGGGAGAAGCTCTCCATGTTGTTTTCCTCTCTCTTTCTCTCTTAAAAGAAGAAATGAAATGGGTTTCGAGGGTTAACTATCCATATTCTACGATAGATTAGTATGCACCGTTTGATTGAGGCTTATACATGTATTAACACATCCTACTTGACAGGAGTCTGAAGTTGATTGGCAAAAGAATAGTAGAATAAATGAATAGTTTAATGACTGTACATTTTTAATGATGCCTTTTTTTGTCCAATTGTAACGTTACAATATTCTGCTGCTTTCCTCAGATATGCTTACATACCCCACTGGTATTAAGATGCTGTTGCACATATTCAGCTGATGATGGTTGATTATAGTGCGTTATGTCCAATCAATTAACTTGTCAGATAAAAAAGATGAAAAAAGCGGTTCCACCTCCTCATTGGATTCTGGAGGGGCGCGCAAATGATCCGCCTCCCTCTCTCGCTCCCTCTCTCGCTCCCTCTCTCGCTCCCTCTCTCGCTCCCTCTCTCGCTCCCTCTCTCCTTCGCACCGACCGTGAGTCATTTCGCCGGCCTCGGGGAAGGGTGTAATTGAAGCCCGGTGAAAGATAATGTAATTTGGAATAGATCATAAATAATGAATAGTCGGGACCCAACTAGAGTATATGGGAGGAAATATTATCTGGTGTTTTAACTGTAGGCCGGTGGTAAGTGATAAAGTGGATCTCCAGTTAATACTGCTGTCCAGCCCGGTGGGCGAGGGGAATTAAAACAAGCCGACGACTGTATGGTATGAAACGCCTTCAGGCCAACATGAGAATACAACATCAGAACGTCTTCCCCGGTTTACTTCAAACACGCCATTAAGGACGACAGGAAAACAAGCGTTCCCCCGAGCAGGCGAAGCACACCCACATGTTTCGCTCTGGGGCTCTTTGACCTGAAAAGGTCACATGCGACAAAAAAACATCCGACAGTTCAGACTTCCAGAAGCCGCTTTTCAACATCCCTCCCACGTCAATCCTCAGCGCGGGGCTCATACATCAAACTCCCAACAGCGGTCCCGTTAACCGCCCCGTCTCTTTTCACCTCCCCGAGGTCGACCCAGAGGCGAGATGAGACTCTGGGATAACAATGGCTGCACGGGAGGTATAAGGGGGGGGTCAACAATGACTGACTGCAGGGTTTAGGCCTTGTGACGAGGTGAGACCCCTCTTGTCTGACCCCCGCTACCTCCGGCGATCCCTGCACTCCCGGCGTGCCGCGTCTCTCTGCTGGAGCTGGTGGAAAAGAGGCGGAGGCGGGGCTTTGGATTGAGCAGGGCAGCGTTGATGGCTGCTGTTTTGACAGTGATCCCTGGAGGCCATCACTCAGCAGAGGAACTCCCATCATCTCCCTCTCCCCTGACTCCTGTGCCCCCCCCCCCCCCCCCTTCGTCCGGCAAAGGCTATTGTTTTACTGCTTCTATCCTTTTTTCAGGGGTCGGTCTGCATCCATCTGGAGGATTCGCTAAGTTGTCCACCCGCAACTGAGAGGCCTGGTGAACCACGAGTCTTTGAACCTCAGTCCGCTGTCCCTTATTTGGAGATGTGCACGCCGGGTGCGGGGACAGTCGGGAACCGATGTATTTTTGGCAACGGGTAATTTTCTGTATTTCTGGAATCGAACACTGCCGGGCCTTGTTCCAGACCACCGAAGAGTGCTACAGCGGGAGGGGGGGGGGGGGGGGGGGGGGGGGGTTGTGTTTAACTGTGGCGTTTATCGGAGCTCGGAGCCGCAGCAAAAATCCCCCAAAAATAAACTATGGATTCGGTTGAATCGCTGCCTGACCTTAATGCAATTCATCTTAATTCATTAAACAAATGAGTAAAAATATGAGCTGTATATTGCTTAAATGGCCTAGAAAAACACAATTACTGAGGAGTTAACAACTTTTCCACCGTGGCTTGAAAAAGAGGGTGAGAGTGTAACATTTCACTTTTTGCTGCTGTAATAAGGGCATCGGAAGACGTGCACGTACTCCATAGAGTAGAGTCCTGCTTGTGTCCTCTAAAACTCAACCAGCCCTGTTGTTGATAACAATGCTGCCGGGCACGCGGCCAGCTTTTTACCCCACGAAATGCCACCATTTGTCCTGAGTTGACAGATTCCAGACCCGGGGTGAAAACAAGCAACAACAATAAAAAAAAACACCACGGCCCACTGGCCCGGCCCACTGTAACACCCTCGACCTCCATCACACAGCACTGACTACCATCTGTGGTTTGATCTTTGCATTCAGTGGGGGGGGGGGCTGAAAGGGCTCAGTCATCCAGCAATGACAAGCAATGTTCCTCTGCTCTCATCCATCCTATCTGGCATCGAATAAAGGAGCATGACACACACACACACACACACACACACACACACACACACACACACACACACACACACACACACACACAGGTACACAAACCCACTCACTGACTGTCAGCATTATCGTTGACCAGGCCGTTGCTTTGCTCGCCGTCGTCATGCTCAGGTGACCAAAACATACCGGACTCAGTTGATAAACCTCAAGTTGCCAGTAATTAATGTTTGTGTGCATATGGGGTTGCCTACTTTCCCATTAAGGGTTCTGTCATATTTAATTTGGCTGATCCTTATAGATGGGCCATCTAGAGTTGTGTTGAGTTCCCTAAGCTCCGCCTCTAATGCTAACTCTGTTAACCCACCATGGAGGTCACTAACTGCACGCTATGCGTTTGTTTGAAGGATATATCCAGGATGTCACACTGGTAAACAGAGGTAAAAAAAAGACAAAGATAAATAAGACATAAGAATGCTAGTTAATGATGACAATGTGTGACAATAAAAGTATTTCTCCTTTCCGACCGCTGTGGTATGTGAAAATCAAAGTTTATCTCCATTCATCCCCGTTAAACCACACCTGTCAGTCAATTACAGAGCGATTGTAGGCTCCAATCCTTTTCTATTTAATGTTGTTTACGCTGGGATCTCTCATTTAAAATCCTTGTAAGTATTAAAACGCCGGTTTTGAGGAGTTCTCATTTGTTCATTAACCCTGAAAGTCTGACGGGGAGCTGCTAATTAAAGAAAGAAAGCGTGTTCCCGTTCTCAGGAGACAGCGGGCAGTCTGAGGGTTGATGGCGGATGAAAGAAAACCACGTCATGAAGGGTTTTTGCCTCGTATCTGCAATCAGCGGCTGTGCGTTTCCTACACAGATGTATTTACATATCTCTCTCTTATGCAGCAGCTTGTTTATATCTCTTCCTCCTCACTCACTTGCACCCCTCGCTCTCACATACTGTATACACAAGCTTATTTACTCACCACCACTGTGTTCCCTTACTGATCCCTTTTTGAAAAGCACTTCATTAGAAAAGCCTGCGAGGCTCTCGTGTCCTCCCCCGACCCCCCCCCCCCCCCCCACACACACACACACACACCTCCTGCTGTCCTTTATTTTTATTTTTTTTAAATTTTATTTTTAACATCGCCAACTGCTCTCTCTTTTTTCCTTCCGCATCCTCCTTTTATTTTTATTTGTTTTATAGACTTATCTAGTGTCTCTTCGTGCTCTACCTGACTAATTACACTGAGAGGCGGTGGCGAAGCCCGGTAAACAACACAACAGCTGTAAGGACATTAATATTTATCTAGGTATTAATATAATGAGTGCAGCACAGGTAAGGCAAACGGGTGGGGGGGGGCCATTGAGGCTACTGAGTGCAGGACGCCGAAGGGATCGATGTCTGCCTGAGAAGGCGGCCGCATCAACGTGCTCGGCATCGGCGTTTTTTTTTTAGGATTTGAAGACGCACACAAACTTCTCGAGTTCAAGAGACTCACCGAGAGGACGCGCAGGGTCGACCTCACTGAAGCGCCTGGCGGGGTTGAATAGCCATAATAACCAACCCACACATCACGATGTGAACCCGGGTCATCGATTGGACGGCGACGCTTAAAGGCGATCCGTCTCTTTCGGAGTGCTTTTGAAGTGTTCTCCAAGTTACCCCAAAAAGAAATGCAGGAGTGTTGCTTTAAATAAAAGATGCGAGACGCCAGACTTGTTTTTTCCCCTCTGATTTACTGTAGCTGTGGCTGGGAATCTGAAATGTGTAGGAAACCTCCAAAACATAACAGATCCACATGTGAACCCAAACCAATTCAAACTCTTTGAACTTTCTGAGCTCATTGAAGGAAACTTCTGGTTCGTGATTAAAACCACACACACGCCACGCATCATCATTCCCTTCTGTCCTTTGTCTCTCTTTTGGATGTGACCCGGAGTGTACTGTTGTTAAATCCTCTGTTCCGACACACACTTAGAAAAACACACACACACACACATAGCATTGAGGGGGGGAGGAGGGGGGGGGGGGCGTTCTCAGATACACACCCCGACCTACTTACCCTGACAGCCTGGAGTGGTGTTGCATGCCCGGCCCCGGAAAACTGTGGCGGTATTGATATGCTATTTATAATTTCTTATTGCATAAATTACATTAGGCAAAATGGGAAAGAGGAGAAACTGGGAGAAGAGGCAGAGGCAACCTAGTTTGTGCCCTGTGCCTCTTTGCGACGGTTACTGGATCCGTTGCCCCATCGTCGAGTACTCATTAAGACTGGGGGGGGGGGGGTCACGAAAGCCAGGTGAGAGAAGGTGAGTGGAGGAGTTCTTCATGCACTAAGCAAAACCCTCGTCCGCGACTCTCGGAGAGATGAGAGAGAGCGCACTTGTGCTATGTGACCAAACACTCACAGATCAAGTGTCCATGTATTGACTTTGACCGGCACTAATGACAGCGAGGAGAGTGAAACACTGCAGCCCAACACGCTGCTAATTGGCTTAACGTCTGAAGTGGACACGCCTGATTGGGCGGATGAAGGTGTACACTCAACGAGACGGTGGCTTAGTCATGAGGAGCCTTTAAAAAAAAAAAAAAAAGAAGGCCAACAACAAAATGAAGGACTGCTCATCTCTGAGCGCTAACGATGGAAAGCAACATCACGAGACGCAGATGGTTGGAGCGCTGTTCAGCATCATGTGTGGACTATGCGTTCCATAAATATATATACAATTTCATTCACAGTGCATCTAAATGGCCTTTATCATAACGCCGTGACCAGGCTAAAAACCAGACGGTACTCACCTCAACAAAGAGCTCAGAATCCAGGACGCGTTAGTGGTGTTACAGGCAGCGTGACGGGATTTATGCAAGTGCTGTCTGCGAAGCGTTCCCCCGCAACGGATGCTTTACAATTCACCTCGAAAACGAGGAGGACGGGATATCAAAAATTCAATGTCCCGTGTGTCACTGGACGTCCCGTTAATAAACTTCATATTTGAGCTTCTTGAGCTCGAGCTTTGCTTCCTCGTGTGACAGCAGAACGTTTTTCCGTTGAGCGTGTCGCCAACGTTTGGATGCCAAACAGCCATCTTTCCTTCCGAACTATGGACATTTCTCGAAGCCCCGACTCTGCACTTTTAGGCTCAACACCAAACCAGACTAAAAGGCTCACTTTTTTTTATCTCCACAATTCTTCTTGAGGCAGCAATGTGCCCTCATGCCAAAGTACCAAAAACACAGCCTTCCACAGCCGGACCCAGGAAAACCCATAACTCACTTATCAGCTCTCTCCATCAGCCACTGAATCACTGGAAACGTCTGCCAAATGCATCTAAACCTTGATCACTCTCCCTCTGGCCGGCCTTCCATGCTTTTGACTGAAATGAATTGGATTGAGAGCAAGGAAAAGAAGACGTAAAGAAGGCATCCGTTTATAGTTTGCACGGGAAAGAGTGCCGATTACCGCAATGGGACGCAGCATTTATTGGGATTCATTCGACTGATTCATTCACGTCAGTTGAGCGACTGATGGAGAGGAGTCCGATTGAAAGTGGCATGTGGTCTGGCTCTCTTTTCTCTTCCCATTCCAATCTTTTATTTCTTTTTTCAATTCCGTAAAACGACGGGAGCAAAAAAAATGTGCACGCGGCCGCTAACGGTCATCATTGCCCGGTT
The DNA here is from genome assembly GCF_009769545.1 of Cyclopterus lumpus. Taxonomy (NCBI): domain Eukaryota; kingdom Metazoa; phylum Chordata; class Actinopteri; order Perciformes; family Cyclopteridae; genus Cyclopterus; species Cyclopterus lumpus. The sequence continues at coordinate 15,055,814 of NC_046984.1, read as the reverse complement.
CAATAAAAGCATTCGCCCGCTGAAAAACTTTTATTTCATCCTCCACGTCTGCGTTTGCGATGCCACAGGGGGGGCATTTTAAGATGTGGGATTTAATCAAGGCAATGGCAAGTGGAGGTTTCATCCTAATCAAAGTTGAGAGGGTTATTATATTCATGCTGGGTTTTTTTTGCCCTCAGCACAGTATATCCCTCTCCATCATTTCACATCAGATACCACCTCTTCCTGAGTAGCGTTTGGCAAAAAAAAAAAAAAGGACAGACAGGAGGGTTGGTACATAGCCCACCTTGGGGGCGACCAATCATGTGGGGGACTCGAACATAATTCTGTCACTTCCTGACACCTCCCCCCTTCAAATGGGAGAGGAATGGCAGGCATAAATCGCAGCCAGAGGCCACCCAATCAATAGGGTGCCCGACTGACTGACGTGCCATTTGTCATAAGAGGCCTGTGCGCTTTAGTGTACCTGCTAAAGACCGGGTTATTTCCGTCATTTCGTTCATACAGCAGAGTCCTACTCTACCACAGAAGCAATATGAAGGTCTAAGTACCACCGAGGTTAAATCATCTCATGGATATATTCCTCTACGGGACCTAATCTGTTGAATCACGTTGACCTTGTTCATGATAAATGTCCGTTTGTGCAAATGCAAGGACTCCCATCAATCACCTTTTGATAATCTCGGCGATAGCTTTCAACAATGGCAAAATTCTCCTTGCAAGTCTCAATGAGAAGCTCAATGAAGAATTTCGATATGGTCACAGCGGCCTTGATTGAAATACTACTTTGCTTTTAAGAGTTCGCCAAAATTGCAACAATTAGGACTGATAATAGTCATAACTGATAATCTGGCGCTTCAATATATGACTTTACTCCCACCCTAGTCTCACCTGTCATCATTAGACAATGAATAGAATATCAATTAAGGAACATATGAGGGAGGAAATCTGCACCAGTGTTAAATATGACAAATAGCATTAGTAAGTTCTGACCTGTGGCCCTTAGGGACAATAGCCAGAGCACTGCTTTTACTACAGAGATACTTTTTTTATTCTTTTGAGTGGTCAAAGAGGTACTTCATAATTGCTTCCACTTTCGGTGGGTTACAGAAGTTAAATGCTCTGAACCTTCTTCCCGTTTAATCTATTAATGCAGCTTAATAATTGATACACTGCCTCTATGGCCGTGGTCTTGGCCCATAATCAATTAGTCATTTTAATGAGTGGGCCAAGGAGCCAGACGAGAGGTTTAATTTACGAACTTTAGAGAACCCGGAGCTCAAGACGAGACCTAATTGTCGCCATGATTTGATTTTGTCACTAAATAACTCGGGCGGAAGCTGCGATCTCATCGTCTGAGTTCCTGAATTCTCCATATAACCAGAAAATCGTATCTCTTCCGCTCCATCTTACATCACAGCTGTCAAAAGCGTGTGGATCCTCCTTGTTAGAATCTGTAACAGGAAGCTTTAATATAATTGTGACACTGATAGGACTGGGTGAGGGGCCTAAACCCTCGTGGAAACTGCTTGACGAACACATCAACCCAAACGTCAGCCGTATCATTTGACCTGCAGGTGGCAAACACGGCGAGTGCGGATTATCTGCAGATTTCTGCCGCCGATGGGTGGGACCAAACAAACATTAATTACTCATACGCGGATTCTCGCCGAGACTCTCGCTCATTAATTGCCGCGTATCGCCAGCTGCCTTTGCGAGGCTCTCTGAAAGGTTAATGAAGAACGCAGCGATATGAAGGCAGCCCGAAACCTCCTGCCATTCCACCGGTGCGTCCCGCGTGTCTGTGTGCGTTGTCTGTGTGCGCATCCCGTCAGGTGGCTGAAACAGACGCGGGTGTGCCTGCCATTTCTTAATTATTGATAATGAGGCCTACTGAGACTGCGGCGAAGAGATGAAGGGGAAATGGCAAACTGATGCAGTCAGACATAATAACAATACAAGTCATGATGGTGCTGTAATGAGAACAATTACACGAGTATACCCTCGACAGCCACAACAATGCAACCCGTTCCGCCGTTTCAGGGAGTCTATTTCTGTATGATCATTCTTTTTCTCCGTCCCAGACATCTTCTTTTCTCTTTTTTTTTTAATCATCAGCTAAACCACTTGCATGCAAAACCCCTTCAACATCTCTAAAGCTCCCACATCTAAAAACTATATCCATGTTTTCTTCTCTGCTGGTTTTACAAAAACCCAACTTGCATTGTCATCCCAAGAGAGGCCATAAATAATTCTGACAGTAGTCGAGGGTGTGATGAGTCCAAACTCACAAACGGCAAAGAGGAGGGGGGGAAAAAAAGAACACAACACCCTCTGTGCCACATCAAACAATCCCTGTGACCTTGCCAGCCTTGGGGGAGACAGTTTTACATCCCAACACTCATTAAATCCCCACAGTTTTAGGGCCATGATAAAGCAAACAAATGGCACGTAATCACAGCGGTAATAAGCAGAAGGGTGGTCATTAGAGATGCTATTCCTCCCATACGGGGATTTCTGGATACCATTCTCTTATTGTGCCAGAGTGACTTATTGTCTCTGGCAGGGTGGCGGCAGATCATCCTTGCCTATATGGGGGGGGGGGCTTATCCTCAAAGCCTTACCGCCCACCCACTCGCCTTGTTTGCAAAGCTTTATTAAAGCCCAGCCTGGACTGACTGACTCAGGACTATATGCAAGTCTCTGCCTACTGTGCTCAACCCCAGGCCTGTAGCTTCCATTTCCTCTCTTAACGGCATAAAGAAGCGGGCAGAGTGAAGGATTACGAAGCCAGCGCCTGGTCTCGGCACCACGGCACGGCCTATTATGAACGTGAATGACGTGCTGTTCTGAACAATTTTCCAGGCTAAAATTGGAATGAGCTTAGGATAATAAGTAGGTATGGGTAATTTGAAAGTTGGACCTTCTGTAATACTATTAAAATAGAGTGCTCAAATGTAAGTGCATTTGACGGGGTGGGTGGTGAAAGCCAATGCCAATTGCCGTGGGGTTAATAAAAACATGTATTTTCGTCTTAAGGTTATGTTTAAAAAAAGAAAAGAGAAGGGAAATGAAGATGAAAGGAATAAGCGGAGTCTGTGCTTCGTGACTGCGATGACCCTTTCTGCTCTCGTGTACCGCATGGAGGTTCCTCTGTTCTGTAATTGCTGACTGACGCATACCTCGACGAGAGCGTACAACAAAAGACAAAACTCAAGAAGAAGTAGGGGGAAAAAAACTAACATCTAACAGTAAAAGAAACATTGGCTTCATCTCCTCGATTTGAATTTTTCATTGGAAAGTTGAATGACTTTTCTCTTCAAATCTAACCGCATTACGTCAGCAGACAGAAGCAGTCGGGGGGTCCTTCTTGCTGAAAGCAACCGCGCGGTCATCCTGCAAACCAAAGCTTCTACTTCACAACAAAAAAGAATATTCTTCGCCATGTTGTGGTATATTAGGGTATCTGGTCAAAACGTGCCAAATCCAGTACAAGTCATCCAACCATCTTGGTAAACCAGATTTGCAGCTAAAGACGGAATAAAATACAAAAGCAGATATCCTGTGTCTTTGCTTCCTGCTCTGAGAGTAGACCAGCAAATGCCGAGGAGGAAAATGCAAGTTCAGATGTTTGCTATACCTCGACATACACATGGTTGTTTACTTACTTTCCAATTTAACAGTTTTGCTAATTGCTTTCTTAAAGTAATTATCCAAGGAGGTCTTAGTAAGCCCCCAAAGCCACTTATACATTTCTGCTCAAGCGTCACAATTACACAAAACGCATGCATAATAATGATTACCAAAAAAAAGTGCTCTTACCTTCATTTGCAACCATTGGGTAGAAACAGCACCATGGGGGGACAAAAAAAGAAAGAGAGAAATAATATTAGATTACTGTGGGGACTGTGGGTACATTTAAACACTTACATCTAATGTTTATTCTTCTTCACAACTAATTCCACGAGTTGATTTATTACAACTCGTGTAAGAACGTTGAGCATATGTGTCTCATCACATACTGCAAACTTGTAAGCCAAAGAATCTCTGACGTCTGAGTCGGCGACCGGTCAATTTTGCCGTGTGACCATGGCGACCACAGAAACACGACGGGAATTGACAAAGGAGCTAATTAACATGTTAACTATACGCCTCTTCAGCAGAAATGAGCAAACATGTCAATGAAAAGAAAGGGAGTACGAGTTGGAGGAACATTAGTTTCAAAGTGTGGTTCATCCAGGCCAGTAAACAACAACAACCTTTGTGATATTAATTAGCAAAGAAATGCTTTGTGAAATTGCCTTGTATCGCTGAACATTCCCTCTATTTTAAGCTACAGCCCGCTATGAGATTAGAGGCAGGTGTATGAGGTCGCTAGTAGGATCTGAGCTGGCTTAAGGCCTGTGCATGTAAGGCAAAACACATACATGTGCCATGCATTTTATGGATATGTTGGAGTGTTTAGCAGTCTGGATTTCTTTTGAGTGACTGGAACATGCCCTGCCATTTGCTAAACAACCCAACTCTCCAGACTCATGGTTTCATTATAGTTCCATTAGCTGAGACGGGGTGGGGGGTGGAGAGAGGGGGGGGGGGGAGGGGAGGAGGAGTGGCAAAGGGGAAGTAGAATACAAATCCAAAGGATGATAATTGAAGATGAGAAAGAAGCAGGGAGGGTTGAGAGGGTGGAGAGAGCTGGGAAATGATGAGCTGAAGAACACACAAAGAGGGAGTAGAAATGTTCTTTCATCTTGTCAGCTTTCAGAAACACTCTGTAAACTGAAGGAGTAAAGACCAAGCCGAACCCAAAGTATCCACAATAAAGCCAGAATAAATTAGCAAGTGGAAGCTTAAGATTGAGGAAAAATAAGGGAAATGGGGTGCTGGGGCATGGTGGAAAGAGATGAGAGGGCAAAAAGAGACAGGGAAGGGAGGAGAACATCTGCAAAAACCCAAAGGAAAGAGCATGATCAGAAACTACTGACTGCTCTAAATAAGGCGTTTTCAATTTGCAGCTATTGAGAGAAAAAAGAGAAGTGAGAGGTGAGCTGTGTCTCAGATATGTTGCTGTTCACTCATTCACACAAAGTCAAGAGCGAACCGGATCCGACACATCGGCATCCATTTACACCCGCGTTTCATGAAATATCAGGTTCTTCTGGTTGAAAAGGAGTATAACACTCACGTTCTCCTTCCTCCAGCTTCAGAATGAAGATAATACACGTTCCAAGTACAACAATAAATGCAAATAAACTTTTCCTTCTTCCTTATGCATAATACATACATGCTATGTTTTTAATTATCACTGTCAGCCAGACTGATTACATTGCATTAGGGACGGCCATGCAGACAATAAGGAAACAATCCTGCTTAGAAAAGCCCCTACAACATGAAGATAACTGCTATGAATTGTATCTTTCTGCCAATAATTCACCCTCTTTGCCACATTGGATGCGGCACAATTTCCGTATTCATCCTAACGCCGTGGTCAGGCCTATCAGCTGAAATTGGAGCAGCCTGGGCTGTAAAGCAGGCCTCTTCCAGTGAAACACTCAATCCCTCTCATGGTGGCAATCCAGCTTTATTGATCCCATCATTCCTATTTTTATTAAGGTTGCTCATGTCTTCCACATCCAACTAGCTCTCCACAAAAAAAAATGACACACGTTTCCCCTTTTCCTATATCCACACAGAGAATGTTGTGATTGCTCTTGTTCTGGGCTGATTTAAAAAAGGTACTTAGCTTTTTGGACACAAGCAAAGAAACCACAAGAGCTATGGATATACTGCTGCTCCCACTCAACCGACTCCCGTTGCCCTTTAGTCATGCAAAGTCTTGGTTTAACATTAAGTAGAGGTTTCTGTTTTGCCTTTTGCTTAAACCAGTAGGCCAGTGTCAAACTAGGAATGTCCTTCCAGGGCCCAAACACTGAGCTATTATAAAATATTGCCCTAAAAAAGTGCCATTGTGGTTTCATGAACACAGACCAAAGAGACTTGAGAAATAAATAAAATGATTGGGAAAGAAAAACAATGTTTGGTCAGAGTGGGTGTTCATTGTTCCTTTTAAAAAGCCTTTGTGTTCGTCTCTGATTCACTTTGACAAACACATTTCAGACACAGCTCATGAAAGCAAACCACTTCGGACAAATAACTGTCTCTGTGCCGTTCAGTCAGGAAGCTGTTAACACTGACACAACATGGTCATCACCACAAAGAACATTGTCACATAAGCAGCACATATGTCATTCAAATTCCATTACATATCACAAATATGGAGTTATCGCTGTCCGTGGAATGGCCCTCACTTCTGTGTAATTGCCTTGTGGGCTGATTAAGGCGGGTTGCCGATTGTTATTTGCTTCTCCGAATTGAATTCTTAAGCAATTTAAAACGGGGTTGAGCAAGTTGTCTTCGGGGGTGAGCTCCTGTTTTTTTGGGTTTTTTTGTACAGATTTCAGTTTGTTTTCTTCAGATTTTATATTTGACATGTCTCAACCGCTTCGGTCTTCACGAGCACAGCCGGGCTGGGCCTGATGTAATCACCCGGGGCTTAAAGGCCCAACGGCCAGACTCCATGACAATCTTGTGGCTATTCGCACCCCCAGATAATCTGCATTAGCCCCGTGCCCTGGTCCCCAATCAAGAGCCCAGATTCCAATGTGTGAGCCGCGTAGAAAATAAATAAGAAAGCACAACCGTAATGGAATGGAAACAAACAAACATCTGCATACATCTCAGAGAACTGCTTTGCGCTCATATCACGAAATGTGTCATTCATTATTCATGTCTGTCCGCCTTCTTTAGACCATTCACAACTACTTCTTATGATAAATTGTGCATTCGAACGTCTGCTCATGTGGATGCCAATTGTGTTTGTTTGTGTGTGCGTGTGTGCGCATGGTGTGCGTGTGTGTCCATGGAAAAGGAGGGGGAGAGTCTCAACACAAATTTGACTCAAAAGTATTTGCCTGTGGATTCATCAGTTCATTTACAATTACGGCACGTTTTTTCATTGGACAACCCCCCCCCCCCCCCCCCCCCCCCCCGCCCTCACACACACCCACACACACACACACAGCCTCCTACTCCACACACACACACACAGCCTCCTACTATTAACACTGACTGACATGGTGCTCTGCCACCTCTCTTAATTTCATCTAAAGACTTCCAAGGGCCATTATTGCATCCGGTGGGACACCAACATCTCCCAATTATAAAATCATTCAAGGGCAATTAATCCTGCTATAAAAAAGAAAAGGCAGATGCTACAGTATAGAGACAGAAAGGAGTGGAAGGGGAGGAAGTGCAGAGGTAAGGGGTGAACCAGAAAAGAAGGTAGTTGGAAGAAGACAAAGTCATAAACGTGGGGTGCAAGTACAGCAATTCATCCTTTCGGTCGAACGCTCGCCCTTCATATGGCCCAAAAACAACTTGTCAAATACTAACCCTCTCAAACCGACGCACCAGGCTTTCAACTACCTCCAATGAAAACCAACCTCCGTCATTATTCTTTCCGCCCCAGCAACTGCTGTTGTATATTGTGTGCAATAATCCACTTAGGTTGGGTGGGAGACTAACATGTCCAAAAGTGACGCTAGATGTGTACTTAGCGCATCATAGTTTGAAGCTTAAAGTGAATCGACAAAGCCTCGGTATTTGACGAGATGGCAGTGAGAATGTGTTGCCCCCGAAAGTCGAAGTTGACTGATGTGTTCTTTAAAAATGATGCTGCGGAGTATTCACAATCCCTGCCTGCCGTAATGGGGCCGATCCTTAATGCCGATGCACTGATAGACGGAATGGAAAGACTCGACCGCGACAACAACAATCTACAATGGGGTTTCACTGACCTCGTTGGGAAACAGGCTCACATTCCTCTTAAAAACTTTTCAGTGAGCCTGTGCCAAGCAAGGCTTCCTCAGATCGTGTTAACAAAATGTCAAACACTCACAGGCAGATCACCCATCCAACTAAGATGTAACAGTCGAGATGAAAGCCCGTGTCTCTCTTGAGTCTTTTGATTCAGTTTCCACTGAAACCCTCACTGAAGCTGTGATTTCAATGAAGCCCTCTTTCTGTCCTCTTAAAAGAGTACTCACAAGAATCCGTATAGAAGTGCAGTTGCTGACAAAAGTATTGCTTAAATAGATGGCCCCTTCCATGTGGGTTTAGTTTCATATTTCACTCTGTTGTTCTCCTCTACTTCTTCCAAGCCTTTGGGATGTCGTTGTCATAGCCCCTCCTCTCTGAGCTTAGCTACACGAGCTACAGTAAACACGGCTGCTTCGCATGTTTCTTCTCAGCAACCCAGTCGCAAAAAGAAATGTCGACGTTGTTCGTTTTCACATCATTGCGTCACACTTGCAGAAACGCACGTGAGTGACATGGGCTTCGTGTTGTGAAAAGATTGCTTTGGTTTAGGCAACAAAACTACTTGGTTTGAAATATTAATGCGCTGACGTTGCGTAACAACCGTAATACCGTAACTGGCATAAATACACAACAACCGCCCTAAGCGGACTTTCTTACTTAATTAAATTAGTTAAATTAAATTAACTAACAAAAGCAACCTTACATAAAATTAAACAAACTTTGCTTAAAACAAAATTGCGTGAAACAAAGTCGCGTGAAAACAAATTTGCGTGAAAAAAGGATGCGTAAAACAAAAATGTGTAAAATAAAGATGCGTAAAACAAAGTTACGTAAAACAAAGATGCGTAAAATAAAGTTACGTAAAACAAAAATGTGTAAAATAAAGATGCGTAAAACAAAGTTACGTAAAAAAAAGATGCGTAAACCTAAAATGTGTAAAACATAGATGCGTAAAACAAAGATGCGTAAAACAAAGATGCGTAAAACAAAGTTACGTAAAACAAAAATGTGTAAAATAAAGATGCGTAAAACAAAGTTACGTAAAACAAAGATGCGTAAACCTAAAATGTGTAAAACAAAGATGCGTAAAACAAAGATGCGTAAAACAAAGATGCGTAAAACAAAGTTGAGTAAAACAAAGATGCGTAAAACAAAGTTGCGTAAAACCAAGTTGCGTAAAACAAAGATGCGTAAAACAAAGATGCGTAAAACAAAGATGCGTAAAACAAAGTTGCGTAAAACAAAGATGCGTAAAACAAAGATGCGTAAAACAAAAATGCGTAAAACCAAGTTGCGTAAAACCAAGTTGCGTAAAACCAAGTTGCGTACAACCAAGTTGCGTACAACCAAGTTGCGTACAACAAAGTTACGTAAAACAAAGTTACGTAAAACAAAGTTACGTAAAACAAAGTTACGTAAAACAAAAATGTGTAAAATAAAGATGCGTAAAACAAAGTTACATAAAACAAAGATGCGTAAAACAAAGATGCGTAAAACAAAGATGCGTAAAACAAAGTTGCGTTCAACAAAGTTGCGTAAAACAAAGTTGCGTAAAACAAAGTTGCTGAAAACAAAGCGTAATACAAATCCACATAAAACAGCATTGCGTAGCCTCAAACAATGTGGAAAGTCAATGTATACTTTTGGTCTCACGTGGGACACGAACAATGGTCACCTGGATGAAAGACGTGTGTTTGTACCATTAACAACTACCCGTGCTCTCCTCTGGTGGTCTTGCTTACTGTACCCGTCGTCCTCTAACATCTGTAACCTCATCACCACAATAAATCAATTAATCTGACTGAATGCAAAAACATCCACATCCAATGTTTGCAGGAATGCACAATTCCAACACTTATTTAAGAACATTGCTTAAAAGCATTTTGAGTTCACCAGCGTCTGTGATAAAATAAAGATTACGTGTGAGCTGCCATTACCTTAAAAGCGGCGAGAGTACGAAGATGTGAAAAGTAGAACAAACACACACAATGCAGTAATAAGCAGTCCACTGCCAGAGGCCAGCTCCAAAGCACTCTAATTAAACAGAATGCATACAGAGAAATATATTTTCTGTTCTGCTGCCTTGGAAAGCAGAAATTACTCATGAAAAGAACGAAGACGGGATTAGAGATGAACACAGCATGTCATCTTGAACGCCACAAAATGAAACTACAAAAGTACAATCCTTAAGTCATTTTCTGTGTGTGTGTGTGCGTGTGTGTGTGTGTTGTGCACGCCACAACAAGAAGAAGATGTCTACTTTCCCATTCTTCACTGGGCGGAGGAAATAAAATCTGCTCTCGTCCTAATTGAGTGAATGTAGAGTTAGCGAATTAAAACAATTACATCTGCGGGCCAGTAACCCACTGGACCATGAACTGCATAACAACAATATGGAGAGAGATTTCAGCAAGAAGGAAGCGCCTCATTAATACATATGGGGGGATGAAAGGAGGGGGGTGGGAGTGGGAGCAATGTGTAATCAAGCTGGAGTTTATTCAGCTGAAAACATCTCAGATTTTGCCAAAGATATGCAGCTACAGCTGGGTAGCATACAAGAGGAGAGACCTAGATTATCTGTGATTGGGCGTGTGTGTGTGTGTGTGTGTGTGTGTGCGCGAGCGCAATTTGGCGCCTGCATGAATACGTGCGTCTCTTTGTGTCTGCGCGTCTCCGTCTGTGCTCTCCTGAGCACAAATATACGGCGAATCAATTCAAATTAGGTCATCTCTTCACTCAAGTCTAATGCTCCATAAAAGATGTAAGAGGCTCCAATCCGTATCGCTGTCTGTTTCTGACATTACTTATGTGGAGGTGTCTGCCGCAGCCTCTCAGGCAACGCGGGGGCCCCGTTCCTCCGAGCAAACCTAATGGACTGTTACGTAAGCCACCTAAAGCCCGTCCTGCCATTCGTGACACAGAGCGTGAGAATTGACTGTGAGAGGGGAAATTTTAGAAGGAATAAAGCCGGAGGAAATTACAAGGGCCTAAAAGGGTCTAGAATCAACCCATCGGCGAGGTGTCAGCGAATGGGTTAAATGTGACCGAGCGTCCCTGAAACTTTGGACCAGTGGCTGACGAGTGACTGGCTGATGAAGGCGCCGGTCGGCCAGAGGGGAAGTACTGCCGGGGCTAAGTAAAGAGCACTTAGTTTTAAATACGATCACATCTGTCTCTCACGCGACGCTTCTGTATAATGTTTTCAAAAAAGGTGCCGACATCAGAAGCGTGACCGTGCGACAGCAGTAAATTATGGATGTCGAGGGAAAAAAAAATATAGAGAAAAGATGACCGCGTTGAAAGAAGATGAAGCGGACAAAAGAGAGTGGTGGAGGAAGAAGAAAAAAAAAACAGAAGTCTGAAAAAAGGTGGATTCGGGGACACGGCGACGAAAACGACAGGTTGCTGGTTCAAACGCCGTCCGCCGACACTCTTCAAAGAAGTAGTCAAAAGGTGGGGGGGGGGGGGGGGGGGGGGTTTAAGCTGTGCGCCGGTTAGCCCGCTATCACCGGAAAACACTCTGCAGGCTCTCCTGCGAGCTTTGCAAGGAGTTGCAAAGAGAAAGAGAGAAAAAAAAAAGACACCCGAGTTGAACTCTTCTTTTCTAACCCCCCCCCCTTTCTCCTCCTTCACACCACGACCCCGACGCATCCCCAGTGGGAAGACCGGCGCTGCCACCTGAAAGCTAACGAGGCGATGGGTCAAAACCATGCCCCCCGAAGAAATGGGAGGGAGGGGGTGTACCGCGTGAGACGTCTGTCACCCAGACAGACATCTGTGTCAAAAAGAGACTGTGAAAAGACAAGAGAGTGTAATTTAGAAGCACAAACACCCACATGCTGTACATCAGTCCGACGGCGGGCGGCGTTACCGTATTCCTCGGCGCTTAATGAGAACTCTCACATCGAAGTAGGTCACCGACATCACGCTCATCAACGCTGAAGTACACACATAATTAAAGCCTTGTCCTTCAGCGCCGACGCATCTGTGCGGCTTCACCACAAAGAGTGTTTTTCTTTTCCCCGAAAAACATACAAGTGGTATACATATAAACATGTGCAATTATGTTGAAATGATACGTAGGCCAAGCCAAAAGTGAGCATGTTTTTTAATAATCTGCCATCTTTAAAAATAAGTATATACTCCAAGATTCTATGACACTGTTGTTTATGAATATCGTTGTACATCGCCTACATTTTTAAAAAAGACCCTTCCGAGGCTCATTTTTGTTGTCACAAAGATTAATACACAAACTTCTATGTTTTAGATAAACACTATAATGGTGTCATTTCACTAATTAAATTCAGTTTACAGTTTACTGTGAAAATAGTTGAATGGAGATCTCGGTCTGGGCTCGAGCCTCCAGGAGCCTGTGCTACAAACAGGAGGAGCAGGGTTTGAAAAGAAGGTCTAATGACCGAACCTGTTGCATTATGGGAACATAATAGGATCCAGTCTTTTTATTAAGCTTGACTAAAAGTCAGGATATTGTGGCCTCTACTGCTTCAATGTTGACCACTGTCCAGCTGACATACGGCGCACCCCCACTGTGTGGAAGTGCAATATGAAATTGCTGGAGTCATTGTGTCAATAATAATGTCAAATTAAAAAAAGAAACGTTTCGGTCGATGTGGTCCATGCCAGCCCACTTAAAATATGACACAAACTGGCGTATCCAACAGCCAATCAGGTGGTGCGAGCATCACTGGCTAACAGTAGCAGAAATAAATAATACTAGATAGCTTTAAAATATACATATGGTGTTATAGATGGAAAAGGGTTGGTATTTACATCCCTGGAGTTATCATTCAACACGATCAAGGTGGCTTGGGGGGGGGGTCGAGTGCCTTGCTCGAGGGCACTCGACCCCCCCAGTGGTCATGTGGAGCCGCCCCCTTATTTTATGGCTTTTACAGAGCCGATCCATTTATAGTCTTCGCCTGGGCCACAGGGCAATATGTTTCCACTGGAATGAGTTGAATTGACCACCTGTGAGTCAAAGGTATGAGGAAACGTGCACGCCAATGAAAATGTGTGAGCGTGCGGATGTGTAATTACATTTCACATGCTGTGAAGTGTCAGATTGAGAAGTGCCTTCCCCCCCCCCCCCTCCCCCCCGCACAACAGCGGTCTGATGAGACGGCGTTCGAGTGGGTGGGAACAGACGCTCCTGAAAAGTAAATGGCTTGTTTTTTAATTGCCAGTCTAGCGCGCGTGCACCAGGAAGCCGCCGCAGCACAACGTGTTGGAATACACACGGTGCACGGCCTCGCTGGTGGAACCCGGTCACGTCAGATACGACAGCATCAGAGGGACAATGCACACGGATGCAGCGATGGATGGATGGGAAGAGGATGGATGATTGGAAGAGGATGGATGGATGGATGGGAAGAGGGTGGATTGGAAGAGGATGGATGGGAAGAGGATGGATGGATTGGAAGAGGATGGATGGATGGGAAGAGGATGGATGGATGGGAAGAGGATGGATTGGATGGATGGATGGGAAGAGGATGATTGGAAGAGGATGGATGGATAGATGGGAAGAGGATGGATGAATGGATGGAAAGAGGATGGATGGATGGATGGATGGAAAGAGGATGGATGGATGGATGGATGGGAAGAGGATGGATGATTGGAAGAGGATGGATGGATGGGAAGAGGATGGATTGGATGGATGGATGGGAAGAGGATGGATGATTGGAAGAGGATGGATGGATTGGAAGAGGATGGATGGATGGGAAGAGGATGGATTGGATGGATGGATGGGAAGAGGATGGGTGGATGGATGGGAAGAGGATGGATGATTGGAAGAGGATGGATGGATGGATGGATGGATGGGAAGAGGATGATTGGAAGAGGATGGATGGATAGATGGGAAGAGGATGGATGAATGGATGGAAAGAGGATGGATGGATGGATGGGAAGAGGATGGATGATTGGAAGAGGATGGATGGATGGATGGGAAGAGGATGGATGGATTGGAAGAGGATGGATGGATGGGAAGAGGGTGGATTGGATGGATGGATGGGAAGAGGATGGGTGGATGGATGGGTGGATGGATGGGAAGAGGATGGATGATTGGAAGAGGATGGATGGATGGATGGATGGGAAGAGGATGGATGGGAAAAGGATGGATGGATGGGAAGAGGATGGATGGATGGGAAGAGAGGCGAGGCGGGTGGGTTAGAAGCGGAACGAGCAGAGAGCGGTCACTACTTTTTTTGACACCTTGGCACCTGCAGAGGAACACACGAGGGTGCTCAGATGAAACCATCCAAAACCACTGGAGTCTATCTGAAACACACACACACACACACACAAACACACACACACACACACACACACACACACACACACAGCAGGCCGCACAGCGATGCACCAGCAGTCGATAGTTGGGGAGCAACAATGAGGGATTTCTGGTCATGTCCCGCCCCCCGTCCCGCCGGAGAGACTCGTCAATAAAGCAGCTTAAATATGTATGAACGTCCAATAACGCCTCGGGCGTCTATTGTTAGTGAGATATCTCGTTTTCATGGTGTAAGTAAATGTCACCGCTTCGTTTACGGAAACAGAGCATTAATATTTGAAAAAGCGCACTCGAAATACTTATATGCGTTATATTATATGGTCCCTCCACGAAGACGGAGCGACGCATCAATATGTATGTGTGTGTGTGTGTGTTATCCTTGAATAAGTATTTTGGCATTTATTTTTAAAATGTTGGAATGAGAAAAACAATTCAAGCGTTCATTTATTTAGAGAGAGTGAGGGTTTTTAATCAGCAACTCATTTGAGTTGTTTTTTTCCCCCAATTAAAAAAATAAAATGGCGCTAATTGGAAGCATTTTCTGAGCTGTCAGTGTCTTTTTTTGTAGCAAAACACAACATGTTGAATGAATATGGGGACAAAAAATTATTATTTATTATTATTTTTCAGTGTAGAAACTGTGTCCTCTACTGTATATCATAGCATCTGCAATTACAGCATATGGTGTACATATGAATTGATTCTAAATCCACTAAATATGTCGCAGTCAAGAAGAAAAGGCTCACAACTGAGTGTCAGCTCTCATAAAAAGGAATTAAGGAATGGAAAGCATTGGGCCGTAAACTATTATTAAACGAAAACCAGCACACCACCAGTAATCTGAATGGAGGGTTTTGTACGGACTGTTTTTAGCTCTGAAGTTTAAAGATGAAAAATCAACTTCAGCAAAATTGGTGTCCCTTCGTGGCCTTCCTCGTTCCGAGCGTCTCGCCCCGCGGCGATGTTTTAAATTACCGTAGATCAAGGTAATTTAAATTAGCGAGAAAGGGAAACGGCGAGGGAATATTCACTGGGAGCGGGATCCATCCCCGTCTTTCCACTTCCAGCCGTCGCCGAGCCTGAAAACCTTGAACACCAGCAGACACACACACACACACACACACACACACACACACTCACACACTCACTTCAGTATCACACGTGAATAGAAGATGACCGCTAGTCGTTAGGAATACATTGGAATACATTTCTTCTGCTGTCTGGGTCTGAGAGCTTTTGCATATCGAAGTCATTTAAATAATATTTAAATCAAAATAACATGCAAGCTCAAAGTTTTTTTTGTTATTCTTTCTCCTTTGCACCGGCAGCGTCATCATCTCTCTGTTTGCTAGTGTGTGTTTTGTTGTGTGTGCGTGTGTGTGTGTGTGGTTAAGGGAGAGGCAGAGGGGTGATGAGCGTCGTTATTACGCGCACACCTACGCACACCAGAGCCCCCCCTCCCCCCCCGAGGCCCGACAATGGAGGTTCTGTGCCGTGAGTAAATAATCTGGCTCCCCAGGTGTGTGTGTGTGTGTGTGTGTGTGTGTGTGTGTGTGTGTGTCTGGTTTATTTCGTCATGTGTGCCTTTTGTGCCACTGGGATGTCTCCAGAGCGGCCCGTGTTTGTGTGGAGATTGTGTGCACGTGTCGGAGCCGGAGAGAGAAGCAGTGTGTCTGTGTGTGTTTGTGTGTGTGTGTGTGTGTGTGTGTGTGTGTGTGTGTCGTACATGTTTGATTGGAGGACTTGGTCCTCTCTCCATAAACAAGGCTCCCTCAGTGTGAGCTGGCTGGCCCATTTGAGCAAAATGGCCTGTTCAACATTCATACTGCACACACACTGGCCAGTGACTCTCCTCTTTCCCTTCCTCTCCTCTCTCCCTTCCTCTCCTCTTTCCCGTCCTCTCCTCTCTCCCTTCCTCTCCTCTTTCCCGTCCTCTCTTCGGTTTAAATTCAGCTCAATTCAAGGCATTTCAATCCGACTGAATTGTTTTATTCCCTCTCCCCCCCCCCACACACTCTCCTCCTCTCTTCTTTCCTCTTGTTTTGTTCCATTGTTGTCGTCCATCCTATTCTCTCAAATCATCTCCTCTGTTCTGCTTTCCTCTTTTAAACTCTGTTCTATTCAAGTCTTTTCAATTTTATTCTTTTCATTCCCTGCTTCTATTTCTCCTCCTATCTCCTTTTCCCTCCCCACACCGCCCCCCCCCCTTCTGTTCTGCTCTGCTCTATTGTCATATTTCCTCTACTCTCCTCCCCACGCATGTAATATTCATGGAAAGGCCATTAAAGAAACACACACTCACCAGGCGAAAACAGACAAGCATGTAATAAACAATAATCTGCAGGCGTCTCACACAGCCAGCTAAACGCCCGCTCACCATCTTCATCACCCTCACCATCTTCATCATCCTCACCATCTTCATCACCCTCATCATCTTCATCACCCTCACCATCTTCATCATCCTCACCATCTTCATCACCCTCACCATCTTCATCATCCTCCCCTCACCATCTTCATCACCCTCACCATCTTCATCATCCTCACCATCTTCATCACCCTCATCATCTTCATCATTCTCACCATCTTCATCATCCTCCCCTCACCATCTTCATCACCCTCACTATCTTCATCACCCTCATCATCATCCTCACCATCTTCATCCTCCTCCCCTCACCATCTTCATCCTCCTCACCATCTTCATCATCCTCCCCTCACCATCTTCATCATCCTCACCATTTTCATCACCCTCACCACCCTCATCATCGTCATCACCCTCACCATCTTCATCATCCTCACCATCTTCATCATCCTCCCCTCACCATCTTCATCACCCTCACCTCACCATCTTCATCATCCTCACCATCTTCATCACCCTCACGACCCTCATCATCCTCACCATCTTCATCACCCTCATCATCTTCATCACCCTCACCATCTTCATCATCCTCACCATCTTCATCATCCTCCCCTCACCATCTTCATCATCCTCATCATCTTCATCACCCTCACCATCTTCATCATCCTCACCATCTTCATCACCCTCACCATCTTCATCATCCTCACCATCCTCACCATCTACATCATCCTCACCATCTTCATCACCCTCACCATCTTCATCATCCTCACCATCTTCATCATCCTCCCCTCACCATCTTCATCATCCTCCCCATCTTCATCACCCTCACGACCCTCATCACCCTCACCATCTTCATCATCCTCACCATCTTCATCACCCTCATCATCTTCATACCTCATCACCCTCATCATCTTCACCACCCTCATCATCTTCATCACCCTCATCATCTTCACCACCCTCATCATCTTCATCACCACCCTCATTTCCCGTTCATGTCGCAGCAGACAGCAGACATCGGGAGTCAGTGGAGGAAGCCTCTTCGTCAGCTCCCCTTAAATGAAGTGACACATTCAACTTTTAACTTTGGGGGGGGGGGGGGGGGCTGTTAGTGCGAGCGGCTTAATGTCAGACAATATAGCTGTTGTAACTGCGAGGAGTGTTCATGGGAGGAGAATCAAAAGACCAGACATCTACTGTCATTTAGTCGCAGGGGGCGGGGGGGTCGAGGGGGGGGGGGGGACATGAGAAAGAAGTAATTAGTGAGAAGCGGTTCACGACACGAGGAGAGACGGCAGCTAGGGAGAATAAAAATACCGGTGGGGGAGAAAGAAAGGCAGACAGAAAGAGAGGGAGACGTGAGGAGTCAAAAGAAAGCTGTTAAAAGAAAATGTGGAGTTGTTACCGGCTATTTTTGCAGTTTGGGGCATCGCATGCTGGTTTAAAGATGTCACCGTAGGTAACATAAGGGGATCGGGGGGGGCTGGAGACAATGCGGCGTCACCCGATGACGCCAAGAACAAACCCGTCAGCGCGAGGACGCGGCCGGTTCCTGTGGGAAACCCCCGGGGATGCGCCTGCACCAAAACGCCATCGCTCTTCATTTCAAATAGTCGTGAAGATACTTCGCCGTCAAGAAATAACACCGACGTTGTAATAATTCCCCCCTTTTAAGCTGGAGAGAGAAAAAAACTAAATAAAGAGGGACAGGGACATTGAAGGGCATCCAACCCTTAAGTTAGCAGGTGGTGAGCGGAGGTGAAGTGTGAGTAATGCAGAGGCCCGGCATGTGGTCCCTCTGGAGAGCAGCGGGGCAGACAGGGGTCCCATCGCAGCCGCTGCTATTATGGCAGCTTGATGTTGTTTTGGCTCAAACAGCTGAAGTGTCATCCTGTACAGAGATAAACTCCACGGACATAACAGCAGTATGCAACCGTGTGTGTGTGTGTGTGTGTGTGTGTGTCACACCAGCCTGCCCAGCACTCTGAGCTTCGGGGAGGCCCTGTCACGCCTTTCACACGCCTGGCAGCCCATAATGCCATTGTTAGCATATGGCTGTGTGCTAAGTGAGTTGTCTTTTCCCTTATCAAATATTTACAATTACAAACAGAGTGAAACCCTCGCCCTGGTTGGCATTCATGTTTAATTGATGTGTGTCTCTCTCTCTCTCTCTCTCTCTCTCTCTCCCTCTCTCACCCTGTTCTCTTTCTGTTGTAAGTTTGCTCGTCTTGTGTGTTCGGAGGGTCGAAATTCACGAGACATTTCCTGGTTAAAATTAGCTCCGAAATGCACGATGTCGGAGAAACTCTTAGTGGAATTAAAGGTTTTATATGGAACTCTTTTGTGGAGAGGAATGTTGCTACGACTACTTGTGTCTTTTGTAGTTTTGAACGAGCTTTGTAAAATGAAGGGAAACAAACAACCGCAATGATGTCATGGCGATGGGTGGTGTCGGCTCAGGATTCTTACAAACAACTAGGGCTGCAACTAACGATTATTTTAAAAACAAAAAACAAAAAAAGCATTAATTTCCAACCCTTTATTCAACAGAACTGTGCCAGAATATGCACAGGTAACAGGTACCGTAAATTCAGGACTATAGAGCGCACCTATCTATAGGCCGCACCTGCTAATTTTTAAAAGAAAAAAAAGAAATTGTACATGGGGCAACTGTGGGTCAGTGGTTAGCATGCCCGTCTTTCAATCAGGGGGTTGGCGGTTCTATCCCCGCCCTAGTTGATGTGTCCTTGAGCAAGACACTTAACCCTGAATTGCTCCGCGTAGCTGTGTCTACGGTGTGTAATGTAACATGTTAACTGTCTTTGAGTATCTTAAAAAGTACTATTATAAGTAAACCGCAGGAAAAGGGGCTTGTCTCGATAAAAACAGTTATTTCCGCCGTTCACCACGGACTAAAAAACCACTAGTTCTGCTTTATACTTGTTGTGGACATCCCATAAACGTCGGAACATCTAACGCCCTCGTGTTTGGGTTCATAACATCACCCGTAGGCTCACACAGCTCGGGAGTTTCACCGACTCCGTCTCGATAACTTCCGCTTCCAGCGCTGCCGGAGCAGCAGCAGCACGCAGGCGGGCAGGAAGGGGGCGTGGCTTGTCTCCGTAAAAAAATAAGCCGATCACCACCGGGGGGAAATAACCGTAAGTTCTCGCACAACGTTACGGGTCTCTCCGATGGTCTTTGCTCTACCGGCTTTTTTTTTTTTTGCTCCACTCCTCTCCTCTCCGTTTTTATACTCAAACATCTCCGCGTCTTATTGGGTTGCGTAATAATCGCGCGATACAACGAATCGATAATGCAATTAGTTGCCAACTATTTTAATAATCGATTTTAATCGATTCGTTGTTGCAGCCCTACAAACAACATTACATTACATGTCATTTAGCTGACGCTTTTATCCAAAGCAACTTACAATCATACACCGTAGACACAGCTACAGGGAACAATTCAGGGTTAAGTGTCTTGCTCAAGGACACATCGACCAGGGCGGGGATTGAACCGCCAACCCCCTGATTGAAAGACGGACCTGCTAAACAGTCACCACAAGGGGGCGTGGTGTTGGAAAGAAGTGGGCCTGGACCTGGATGAATATTATACGTATTGACCTCCATCGCGGTTACGTTATCAACTTATCGTGCGATGTAATGGTCACGACCTCCCATCGTATTTAAGCAATCGACTTATTTTACGATACATGAACACGACGTTTGAGGATTTTAACGTTATCGTACAATATATGACCTCAACCTTGATCGGATATATAGACATGACCGTGGTACTTTTTACAGTATTGACTTATTGTAGGATATATGGGCATGACCGTGATCATTGTTTACGTCACCAAGGTCCTCTAGTGATACCCCTCTGACCATGTCTTCGTAAAAAAGTTGCTCGCATAGTGAATTTATCTGTTTATTTGTTTGTTTTTCGGGACATTGAGAAGAACTCCAACAGGTAAGATGAAATGCGTTCTATCCCACCATGCTTAGTTGATCATCTACTTCTTTTTGCATCCATTCTTCGCTCCCAAGCTGCCTATCACTATAAAAAGCCCGTCGAGCACCCGTATGGGGCCCAATCAACTCGTCGCAAACACATACACCCTCGCATACGCACACACACACACACACACACACACACACACTCACAGGTGGGGGGAGTCACCGCAGCACTCGGTCATGTCCTGTTTTACAAGAACAAAGTCCTTTTTTTTCTCCGAATGCATGAAAGATCTTCCAGTCGTTTCATCATTTCATCTGTTTCCTCTTTGTCTTTGTGGGGAACAGAGACAAAGACTGACAATTGATAAACACCTTTGGTTTCAATTCCATGACACGGTATGAATGTCTCTTTTGTTACACTGTGGCAGGTAAGGTAAAAGAACAAAGGCAAAAAGTAAGAACAACAAACTTCAAAGAAATATGAAAAACATTGTTTAACTTATGAGCCAAACAAGTGTAGGCGGCTCAGAGAGGCTTTTTATAAAGAAGATATGCTTCTGCCACGACGCCATGTGAGTGTTCCATGAGTATCCACGTTATTATTCATCTGACCCGACCTGCTAATTCTATCCAATCTGTAAATTATCATCCGCCCACATCTGCATGAATTCATTGTGTATCAGTCAGCTTCTGCATGTGAGCCAATATTAATGTCCAGCTCTGTGCATGGATGGAAGTGGACTAAGGCATGTTACAGCAGTTCATCTTCATCAACGGGTCGAGATGTGCCTTTTTATGCGTTTTTATTTTTATATTTCCGACAGCATTGGATTAATCTCTCTGAATGCGCTCAATAATCCACGGACCTCTGCTCACATGCAAATTCTGTGAAACAAAATCATCATGACCCGAAACATCTTCTTTTTTTTTTTTTTCAGGATATTCCTTATTAATTAACAAATGTTCCATAGTTAAGACAAAATATGAATTCAAAATATATATTTAAAAGATATATAATAATAATAATAATAACAATGATAATAATGATACAAAAAATAATAATAAGACATTGACCCTCAATAATAACCCTACAGATAAATCCCCATATAATACAGTACATGGAACACAGCTCAACTGGTCACCAGTACTCTTCACCAACTGGAAATATTACGTCTTATCAATGGCCTGTTACCAAATATTAAAGTTCAGCATTAGGCCCTCACTGGATTACATGATAATCGTGATAACCATCGTTTTGGTTCATGAATTCATATTCGTTGAGATTGGCTGTGCCGACATAATACTTTGAATTCATACAGCGCTTTTCTAGACGCTTAAATCCCACATCAATCCCAATGAAAAGGTCAGGTATTGAATTACAGCCAAAGTATTGATTGATGTTTATCAATCAATACTTCATCCGTCAATGTTTAAACGTTCACGCCGATTTGATTCTCAGGACGTCCTTTTCCATCGAGATAAGAGAAATAAAAAAATGTTTGTGTCGAAAACAGTGAACAAAGTGGATATTCAGACTCCATCATATTGGCTTTGTCATCCTCTTCTAATGTTATGCTCCATATAAAAACCACACAAACTCACACCCGTAATCCGATTTTAGCATTAACAGGATTATACATGAGAAAAAAAAAAAATGTTTTCCCTGTGCAGAGATAGGGAATGAAAACGGTCTATTGTACCGCGGACAAAAAACTGTGGGAATCGCAGATATTAGATAGCGAAAAGTGACACGTTGAATCGGATCACGGCGAATGATATCAACCAATCATAGATTCGAATAATAGGACTTTTCTTCTCCGCAGCAACAAAAGAGGAACTCGGCAGCAATATGCTGGAAGAATTCTCAAAAAGGCGTATGTACGTACAGTGGCTGTCTCCGGTCTCATCAGAGAGGCCGCGGTGCCGCTGGAGGGGCTGGGGGCAGGGTGTAGGGGGGGGGGTGAAGCAAAGCGTCTCTTGGACATTCATTAGGCCGCTGTGATGGACGGACCCCCGGCGGATCAGCACCGGAGAGGGAAATACGCAACGGACGGACAGAAATGGAGAGGCTGTTTCGGCTTCCTTCGGGGCGATGGAGTTATGAGGTAGTGCAGAAGGGTGCCAAATCAGATAGCAGCATATCAAAACTAGCCTCGGGGAGTGTGTGGAGGGGGGGGGTCGGCGAGACAGTCGAGGAATGACATCGAGTCTTTGGCAAAACAAAAAGCACACTTTACGCGTACACAGAGATACAGACATCATTCTGCTTCCATAGATATTGCGATGGTACAAAATAGACACATGAGCAATACCATCTTCCCTTTCCACACACACACACACACACACTCAGAAATGCCCACGGGTCTTTAGACATCACATTTTCAACCTGCTCTGACCATCCTTCAGTCAGAAATCGCATTAACTCCAACAACCCCAATAAGCACAATAAGGCGGCGGCGGGCTGGATCCACCTTGTCAAACCTCTGAGGACGCCATTACGCCGCTCCTCGGCTCCGTGTTGTGCCAGCTCAAGGAAAAACAATCATAAAAGCGCCCGACCGTCCGCCCGTCCATCCGGAGAGGAGGATATAGGATACCATTTCCAATTCTTCTTCTCATCTGGGACGGTAACGAGCTAGCTTGAAAGAACGGAGGACGTGAGGTAGAAGTTGCAGCCACACGGGGAATGAGAAGAGGGAAGGAAAGGAGTAAGTGTAAGTTATTTAATCGTTAGCGAAGGGGGAGCGATGGGTTTGGTGGCAGCCGTATGATTGGCAGCTACGTTCCTTCATTTATAGTGACATCGTTAGTCCGCCATACCATCTTCCCTTCGATGTGGAGGAGAGGATGATGAAGAGCTGGAGGTGGAGAACGGGCTTTATAAAATCACATACGTGGACACTATTCCATCACGTGGCCTCCTTTCTTATCGGCCCCCAAACAAGGAGCCTCACCAGGGCCCACGAGGCTGCTAAATAATGAGGCTGCCACATCCTCCACAGCTAAGGCCGTAGACCTCAATGTTGTTTTCCAAAGGACCCGAGTGCCCCCAACTTGACCTTTGAGAAAGCTACCATTAGGTAACCAAGACAAATCCCGAGAAGTAAGAAACAGAAGGAAGAAAGTAAGTGGTGCAGTGGCATATAAGAGCTCCAGCTCACTTTTCTATGTAATTTAATATGAATTGGGGTTAATTGGGCTCTCAGTGGGTCTGTCCATTCTCTCTCTCCACGTGAGGTAGTTGAGCAACCAGAGAAAAATGAGCATTGGCCCAACACAACATCGGTCTGTGTCTTCCTGCTGCTTTGAGGAGAGAGAAGGCGAGAAGAGCTTCCAGCTGTTTGATTGGCTGTCGACTTAACGCGCCCTGAACTGCAGACGTGAGAAGTAACAAAAGTGAATTGACTCTGTAAAAAATAAATCTTAACCTTACCACAAGAAAATTGGCTGAATTACTCTAAATGATTTAGCCTTGGGAAGTACAAAGAGAGTTGCAGGAGGACTTCCAGCCCCCCCCCCCACCCTGCATACCTTTCATGGATTATAGCCGTGAGGATTTCAAGGGTAAAAAAAAAAAAAACACACACGCACTGCACCATGGGAGTCGAGAGCAAAACACTCTCCCGGGAGAATTCTTTAACTTTAATTGCGGAGAATTAATTGGTGAAAAACTTTTTGGTCCCTGACAAAAAGCGGCCCCTGTTTCATTAACAGCGGCATTAATAAAAGATGACACTACTTGTCTTTAATTAGAATTAGCGAAGGAGGGAATATGAGTGAAAGGGAGAGGAGGAGGGGCCACGGAGGGTTGGAGGGCGAGGGGAAGAAACCGAGTAAGACGGCAGGAAAATAAAGAAAAGAAAAAGAAATGGGAACAGACAAAAGCACAGCAGGTGCCAATAACTGGTGGCCTTTGAGGCTTTGAATTAAAAATCTGTAGCTGAAGCTCGTTATTTCACAATGAGCGCGTATGATCGACCGATCGGTCGATCGATCGCTCGGACCTTTTTGCGCCTCCTTCCTCAGCAACCTCGTGACTCACAATGCATATTAATATCACACCAAATTGCTCTCATGGGGCAACAGGGAAAAAATAGGGACGACGGTGTGTGGGGGATTTGTTAGCTGTGACGCGTAGCGTAACTGTGGTCGACGGCGCCGACAGCGAGGAGAGATGAGACTTCAGCCGCTTCCCCTGCTGCTAACAGTCAGAGCAGCACAGTCACATCTCATCTCTATGCCAACACACACACACATGCACGCACACACGCACATATACACACATATACACACACGCACGCACGCATAAGCCAATCTTTGTCTATGTTGCCAGTAGAAGAAAAGAAACTTTTAATTGAGTCATGATAAAATCCATGTCTTTGTCTTCCTCACCCTTCCTCCCCCCCCCCCCCCCCCCCCCCCCCTCGCTGTGTTTAGTCGGCCGTCTGGCTAAATGAAGATAAGCGACGACGGCATCATGCTAAGCTTGAAGTGGAGAGATACTCATAATCATTTAAAGAGCTAAAAGCCAGTGCCGCCATGTATTTTGTCTGAAAGGTACAGATTATCTCTCCATTTAAAGCCATTGAAAAAAACAATACAATCCTGATTGAGCCCCTTAATGTTTTTTTTAATTTTTTTTATCTCGAACACGGTGCAAGAATCTGCGTCTTTGAACTGATTGATTTGTTCTCATTTCCGTCACAGAGAGTATTCCAATAATGTAATATATGCATGGGTGGAGAGCTGTTAAAACAGAACGAATGAGAACTGAGGAATCAATATTCTTTTGCCCCCGACCTGCAAGACAAATTGGGTAAATCATACCCCTTTTTCTACCAAAATGTGTACATTAATGCTCTTTTTTTGTGTGAAGAAATTCAAACCACAAAAAAAATAAAAAGGGGACATACTCTCTTCCATAACCTAGAAGACACATTTACCCTCCTGTTATTTTTTTCTTCTCGTCCCATTTGACGTCACACGCTTAAAATAAGGTCAGAGTAAATTGGTAGAAAGCAGAGTGGAGAATGGAAATGTTCCATCTTTATTTATTCCGGTGACTTACTAATGTCATGCTTCCATCTCTGCAGATAGGAGCTGGAGCCGATAAATACCTTTGACTACTGAAGAGTCATTTGCCCCGGGGAAAGAAGGCCCGTCGTAACCTTTCCACTCGAGACATAAGCCGGATGTTAGCGCGCGTTAATGGCTTTTTAGCGTATCACTGTAAAGTATCTACGGGGTAAGGATATGGTGAGGCTTGGTCAATGTTAGGGAGGATCAGGAATCATTCATTTCTGGTCCAAGACCGGACATGATCCCCAGACCCCGATTTTACCATACCCCGGATCGCTACACTACATAAAAGGTACTCAATATTGGGATTGGGCATAAATCCTGTGCTGCCAAATATGTCGAATATGAATTCTCTGGGAGAAAACTGCTTCAACGCTAACAGACCACTTTAGTCGATTGAGGTTAAAGTTCAGAACTACGTCGAGTTGAGATTGTTTTTTGTCGTGCACGTTGTACATTTTGAATTTGAAGTCCCACAGACATCAACCAGATGTCGTGACTACTGTGATATTTGATTTCGGGAGACGCATACAAACTAAAATCAGTAATTATATAGAAAGAAAGAAAGAAGTGGGTAAAATCTGACACATTTTCTGCGGACATATTCTACTTTACATAGTGATTCATGGTATAAATCATGCGTTATCCCACTGCTTTTCTTGGCAAGACTCACCAAGCGCTTGGATTGGCCAAGCGTCTATGCTCGCCGGTGTACAGGTAACCGGATTTGTTCAGATCCGATGCCCTGACCTCCTGACCCTGACCAATCGACTCTCTCTTCTTCAACCGGGGCAGGTTTTGCCAATAAAGACAGTGGGATCCTTAACTATGCATGAATCAGTGGTAGGCAACCGCAAGTAGCTTAACCAATGGCCCCACAGGAGTATTTACTGAAGTATTTTTATATCCTCACATCAAAACTCATTTAATCCCCGTTGCCTTCGAGACGAGAGAACCAGAAGTGCAATCACAACCTTCTGGGTTGAGGACTCGTTCCCATTTGCAGTTGCCTGTTACTTACAGTATTTGTATTGATTTATTTTCCCATCGGCTTACCATGAAGACCCGCCCTATTCTGCCTCTGATTGGCTAGTGCTAGTCGCCTTCTTCCTTCTTCATTGCTGACGAATAAGATGGGTGGAAGGTTGGTAGGGTTAGTACTCTCATATATAATTACAATGTCATGACTATGGGAGATTTTGTAGTTGCTTTGCCAGTGCCTAATATGGGAGGTATTAAAATAAAGATCTGTTGAGAGATAAAAATGTTAATGCGGTGACGTAATTGAACCCTAAATGTTGATTTGGCACACTGATAAACAAGACACTTGAAAAATGGCACTTCATATCAAAAAAGGTTGCCGGCCCTCTGTATAAATTCCCATCAGTCATTAAAACGTGACGACAAATGTCTGCAAAATACAAATGAAGGAAGTAAAAGACAAATTAACACTTAGACTTTCTTTTGCAGTGAGATAGATTCAGGCCATTATCCCAAATATCCAGCTGTTTGGCTGCAAGTGAGCAGTCTGGTTGGTGCACAGTGCCTGATGCATATTTAGAACATCTCTATTTTGTTAAGATGAGTCTATGTGCTCTTTGTTCGGAAAAGGAAAAAACAAAAACACGCTGCATAATGGGTGCTTGAAAAGTGTGTGTTGTGCCTTTGTGTACATGTGAGGGTGCCGTCTCTGCGTACGCATCGCTGCCTTTTATCCGCCCTCCATCCTCTCCGTGTTGAGTCTATCAGGGAGGGTACTTGTTGACCTTGTGACTCCCAGGGAAACAATGAGCGAATGCCTGCTGTATGCTAAACAATCTGAAGGCGTATGGCTGTCCGTGTGTGTGTGTGTGTGTGTGTGTGTGTGTGTGTTTGTGCGTGTGTTTGTGTGTGTGTGCGTGTGAACCTGGCTGTGCATAATCAGCAAGGGCTGGAAGAGCTGGACACCGAGTGGAAGACAAAGAATAGGCAGAATGTGTGTGTGTGAGAAGGCGTGTGTGTGTTTCAACAGCAGAGCACAATGTATTTTTAATGCCTGCAGGTTGAGACAAACACACACACACACACACACATACACCTGAGGAGTGCACCGCGAGGCAAGTTCGACAGGGCCAGGCTTACTTTGCCTTAGCTGGGCTTAACAAAGCATGAAACCCAGAGAGAGTGAGGTGTGACGCTTGTTTTTGTTCTTCGGGATCCGTGCACGTTCCCATGAAAAGGGGGGGTCCGCCTATTTTCGCCTTTAAATACAATATATTATTCAATAATACCATACAGCAAAAAAAAATCGCTTCAGTTTCCCATCGAAAACAAGTGATTTGAACTGAGAATTGATGGATTTGTATTTTCAATAAATACCAATTATTTTAGCCAGGCAGCATGAGTTACTATGGCGATCCAGCCACCTTTGTGACGCCCCCTCTCATCTGACTTTTTTGTGATTGAATACAGACGCACACACACACACACACACACACACAGAGTCTTCCGTATGATGTTTTTAACATTCCCGGTTCCCGTTGTTACCGTTACTTGGGTTTCCTGATATTTCGTTCCCCCGGTCCGCCTCCCTGATTATCTACAGATATAGCAGCAGGTGTCTCCGCTGAAATCCTTCAGACGTTCCCTTTTTCCCCCTAATGCTTTGCTCTATATTTATGACGGCTCTAAATACGGCAATAAAAACCAAAAAAAAAAAAAAAAAAAAAGCACATAGGCTGGAAAACGGTTATGGATCCCCAGCGGTAGAGTTTCAATGTTTCTTCTTTTCTTTCTTTTTTTACGGCAGAAACACAAATGATGTGCGAGGTGGAGGCAATTAGAGACGGATGGAGGGCTCGACGTGTCTGCCAGAGAGATGAGGAGAAAAGCAGAGGTCTTTTTTGGACACACACACACACACACACACACACACACACACACACACTCTAGCCAGCCACATACTGATGCACAGGCACACATTGCAGACACAGACGGAGCTGCTGTTAAGGCCATTACATTGATTCAGACGCGCCCGTGGGAAATGGCATGAGTCACCTACGTGTCGGGTTTCTGTTTGTCCACCGAGTGAAGCCTCGAGCTCCCCCACTCCTGATGAATGCGTTCACAGAGGAGACATTTATTGCACGTCTTCACGTTTTTTTGTGCCGTATGCTATTGAGAAAAATGTCTCGGCGCTCTTTTTTTAAAACATTTTTTTTTAAAGTTAATCAACCCCCGGTCGCCGTGTATTTTTCTTTCTCTCTTTTGTGCGACACGGTAACAGATTGTTGCGTCTGCTTTTGTCGGGGACAAACAGAAGAAGACGGAGGAGTGTTTTGTTTTTCTTCTTCTTCTCGTGTCATAGATGATGAAGTAACAAGATGAACGCGTACGCCCACACGGAGCGCCAATGAAACGCGTGTGCCGTCGTGTGCAATGATATGAGTCTAATGCATCATAATTAGGTTCAGCAGGTTAAACAATCAACTCCTGAGACAAAGGAAGCAATGAGATCATGTCTGCCACAATGCACAGTTCTTTCATTAGTAAATGAGACGGCGGCCTCAGCTATTGCCCCCCACCCACCCCCCACCCAATCCCTCCATTGCAAGACAAGCGTGACCTTATTGTGACACTTTTAAAGCCCTGCCGCAGCAATGAGGATGACTTTAAAGACAAAAAGGGGTAGCCCAGATTAATAGAGGAACCCGATAAGGAAAACTGTTGGCTACATCCCCGTGCAAATTATAAAAGAAAGTGCACAATGCATCTTTTTCGCATTAGAGCGTTGCTCCAATTATTGCTTTAAAGCCGGGAATTAGAAAGTCAAACAGAGTGAGAAAAGGGCCGCATACCAGGAGAAGGGGGGGGGGGGGGGGGGGGGGGGGGAGAGATGGGGTGTACGCATAATGACCTGCGAGGAATATATATACATGCAACCGCCGTAATGACACAAGCAGTCGGCCGTGCGTGCCTTTTATCATCATCGTCCGCATTTCGATGGCCATAAAGTTGTTTTTCTTTTTCTTTTTCCTTTTTTTTTTTTTTAAATGAGCTCCCGGCGGAACCAACGTTGTTCAAGGACACGCTTGTGCGGCGGGCAGGAAAAACATGGACAACCGCACTGATCGGTGCAAACGGCATCTCTTGATAGCGCTGGAAGCCGGACCGACGGGTTCTTTTTGTTGCGCCAACGCTCTCCGCTGTCACGGTGTGCCGGCTGCCTGGCTCAGGGGGGGTAAGGGATCTGTAATCACACACACCCACGGGTGTCTGGCAAATTTGTGCCTGCTGACTG
Source organism: Cyclopterus lumpus (assembly GCF_009769545.1). NCBI lineage: Eukaryota > Metazoa > Chordata > Actinopteri > Perciformes > Cyclopteridae > Cyclopterus > Cyclopterus lumpus. Next base: position 15,025,956 of record NC_046984.1, on the reverse strand, counting down.
GAATTGATGAAGCAATAGCCACAACAACTGGGGGTCGGGAGGGTGGTGGAGGGTGGGCATGCAGGATGTGTGGCCGCGTCACCCCCGAGTTTGAGTTTGCGGAGCAGAGAAAGAAGAAGAAAAAAGGGTAAAGACCTAGAATTCTGTCTCTCTCTCTCGTATGTCATCGAGTAACAGCTGAAGGAAGCTGAACCACAGCTTCCCTTATGGCCGACCTCTGGCTTGAGATCAGTGGCGCCCGAGATCAGACAAAGGCAGAGCGTCCGAGCGCGAGAGAGAAACACGGTGCTGACGGTGGCGATGCGGAGGTGGAAGAGAGAGGGAGAGAGATCAGAGATGTGTGGAGAAGCAAGGCCGGCTTTCCTGGAAGTTGCCGCAGCAGCAGCAGCTGTTGCTGCGTGACCGTGGCCATGAACAATCACACCGGGCCTCTGTGTGGGCAAAGACTGCAAAACAAGGGGTCTCGAGGAGTGATCCTAATACACTAATGATGCTGCAGCTGTCACAGACTTATCACTCCGCGCTCTCCGTTGCTCTTTCCACGGCTGCATGCAGACACACCTCTCACGCTCCTTTTGATCTCTCCTCAGACCTTCTTTTTTTTCTTCTTCTTCTTCTTCTTCTTCCACCGCTCTCTCATTTATTTTCACACCTTCCACGCTGAGTTTCTTTCCTCTCCTTTCGCCGCATCCAGGTGACTTTGTGCTGCGCTCCTTCTTCTTTGGACTCAAATGGCGCCTATGTAGTTATAATTTTTTTTTTTTCCCCTGGTAAAATACAGTGTTGTCCCTTTCTCCAACAAGGTGGCCACACATCATCCCTGTCCTCTTCCTTCGCTCCTCGCTCTCCATCCTTCCACCCGTCTTCCTTCCTTCAGAAGGAGTTGCCTCGGGCCAAATTGACGCAGCAAAGAGTGCAGCAGGCCTCTCCAAATTCTCCGATTGTTGGTTGTTTTGTTTTTTTTTACGCCGCCAACAGCAGAGACGTCTGCCTCGGCTCTCAACGCAAAGAGCAACGGATGGTAACTTCCTGTAGCGAGGCGTTCTCCCTTTTTGATTCTCCATGGCAGATGTCGAGTGACACCTTTTGGGAAGAAAGCCAGAGGAAACAAGAGTCTGTGCACCGAAGGCGCATCACTTACGGCTGACAGTGTTCGTGCCGCGCTACGTTCTCCTGATGCATTAAGTTCATTTAATTGAACAATGGAACAATGAGAGAATGGAGGTATAATCCATCCAGCTCATCAGCGGAGCCCGAAAAAAACAAAACGCGACCCCCGTTGCAGAGCAGCGAAGGAACAACCTGGAGAGAATGTCAAAAGAAAGCTCATCACACCGTAATTAGCATAAAGAGCAATTCAAGACGGGAGTATTCCAACAAAGATAATGGAGGACCTCAATTATCACCGGTGTCACAGACATAATACTCGCCAAGTCATTGATTAAATATGAATAATTAATGTCATTAAAATGATTTCTTATTCAAATTCTGCTGCGAGGCTACAAAGAGAGCCAATCGCGGCGTTTCTATTACTGTATGTGTCAAGACTGAAGCCACAGAAACACGGAGACATCTTTGTTCCTGGGACACGCATAGGGAAATTAATTACGGCGTCAAGCCAATTAGGGACGCCAGTCAATATTGGATGAATTGAAAACCAAAGAAAATGAGGGCGAGTTGTTGCGGCTTCGAGGGGGGGGGGAGGAAGCGAGCCTGAATGTTCCCCCGCTGAGGATAGCATTAATGGTTCCCAGTTCAGAGGAAGGGCTAGACATACTCAAACGAGGAATTTGGGTTTTTCAAGTTCTCACTTCAGTGGTTCCAAATGAAATATTTAACTCTGCATATATACAGGACATTAAAGCGTGAACCCCGGCTGGTTTTCAATCAGCCGGCAAGGACAAAAAGAGAAGTCCACAAAAGACGTGAAGCGAGGAGTCGGAACTCTTTCACGCTGACCTCCACGAGCGAGAGGGACCTCGATAAGAGACGAGCTCCGAGGCCTCGGGGTGGCCACCAGCACGGTGGGTGGTGTTGCGGTAATGAAGTGGTAATGTCTACAGCGTAAGATGTCGGACTGTTATTTATTCATAATTAACCATTCAATATGAAATCAAGTTAATCCGACCTCCAATTCAATTCATAATGAACTGAAATCATGTTTACGTCTCTCGACAGGTGGAGTCCGCAGCGTCTCAACACAGCAAGTCAGGGAGGGCCACTCGGTCTAAGAGGATCTACCCATGGGATCCACCCACGGGACGTACCCATGTGATCTACCCACGGGACGTACCCATGTGATCTACCCACGGGACGTACCCATGGGATCCACCCACGGGACGTACCCATGTGATCTACCCACGGGACGTACCCATGGGATCCACCCACGGGACGTACCCATGTGATCTACCCACGGGACGTACCCATGGGATCCACCCATGGGATCCACCCACGGGACGTACCCATGTGATCTACCCACGGGACGTACCCATGGGATCCACCCACGGGACGTACCCATGTGATCTACCCACGGGACGTACCCATGGGATCCACCCACGGGACGTACCCATGTGATCTACCCACGGGATCCACCCATGTGATCTACCCACGGGACCTTTCCTTGGTGCCGGTTGGCCCTCGCCGGTGTGCAGCTCTCGATGGTGGATGACAGAAAGGCCGTCCGACACCCACCACAGTCACCTCAACAGATCCTGTGGGGAGCACTGTATGATGTCATCCAAACCTCGATGCCCCCCACCCCCCCCTCCCCAAGCTCATTCCAGGCTAGTTAAAAGCCGAGATATTGACCCAGCCCCCCCCCCCCCCCATCTGAATTCATTTTCTGATTTAATTAAAAGACAATCCACAGTGTCAATATCAGTATGAGGAGGAGGGATTAACTTTGCAATTCCCCGGTGAATAATCAAAATAAAATTAGCACCGTGAACAAATACGAGACTTCGGCTCCCCTGGAAAGAAAAAAAAAAAAAAAGCACACGGTGAAGAATCGACAAGTCACCTAATGAAGGAACTGGTTGAAAGAAGTCGTCCATTAAAATTGGACTTGGCAAAGACATAAACACACACCGGGGGGGGGCAACAAAAGGAAGTCAGGTTAAGCTGCAAGAGGATCACATTTTATTGCATTGCTTTTTTCTTTTCTTTTTTTATTGTTTGTGTATTGATGTGGTTGGGGATATTATCTCAACTGATCATTAAGCGGACAAATAAACAAAGCTATAGCCCAAAAACTAATACACATTGTGAAAGCCAGACATATAAGAAACAATCAACAACAACAAAAGTGCAACACGGGATCTACTGGAGCGAATAAACCTTTTGCAATGCACAATGGAAGTGGAGGCAAAAATCACAGTCTGGAGGCAATTCCATCGGGATGAATAAAAGCCCTTTTTTTTTTTTTTTTACTGAATAGGGACGGAGCAGCAAAATGTCGTGCTAGGTCCTGTGGAAATATTAATGTTCGCAATCTTTCTAAGTAGCCAATTCTCCATTCTGTGCTATAAATATAAGGAACTAAACCAAATTGGGCTAATCTCAGACACATGGCAGACACACACACACACACACACACACACACACACACACAGCAGAGCTAATCTGAAGCAGACAGTGTCAGGTCAGGCCACAATCCCCCCCACACAATGACTGACAGTCAACTGTACTTCACTAGTGCGCTGCAAACGTTTTCCAGGAAGCATTACAGCCAATAAGAAAAGGAAGAATGATGGGTGTTAAAGGCTACGAGGAAGTCCCCCTGGCAGCCATGTGGGGTCTCCGACTGGAGGAAGGTATTCAGTGGTGCACGCAGGGGCCGGGCTCCCAACTCCCAGTCAATTTGATAAATTAAACAATTATTGAATATGTCACCAAACAAAACACAGAGACACAAAGAGCTGTGTAAATCTCTGGCTGTTTCACCCTAAATTATGTATGACTCACTGAATTATTCATGGAGGGGGGAAGTGGAAGAGGAAGAAGGCGGGCAGGCAAACAAAAGAAAGACACAAAAAAAAGAAGAAGAAGAAGTTGGAAATAAAACAATGGACTGTAAATGGAATAAAAAGGAGTGAAAATAAACGCTCCGCATAAGGCCGAGTTGCTTCTGTTCGGCTGACGCTCGTGAACTTGGCAAATCAGAACGAGTCAGTCGATTCGAATTGAGTCGGCTGTCATTCATGGATGAATAGAGGCTTATTGTGATGATAACGTTTGTGTGACGGCTTGCATGCATGACGGATCAGGAGGCGGTGCGGTGGTACTGGATGATAATGTGATTGGCAAAAGAGAAAGAAAGGGGCGAGAGAGAGAGAGAGTGTGTGTGTGTGTGTGTGTGTGTGTGTGAGTGTGTCGAGAGTACATCTTCCGGGAAGAGCGCCGAGCTTTGAAGCCTAGTGGCCAAACGGTGGAATTACAAGGTCCGGGTCCATCACGTGATGCCATGGGGCCACACAAATGACTTTTTTAAATTTAAATTAGAAAAGAGATGTCTATAAATCAGTGGGTCTTTTTTCTTTCTTTTTTTTTAAAGATAAATTACCTTCCCAGTACAAAGATTTGAATACTTGCTATAAGTTGTAAAAAATGTACGAATACCCAAATCCAAATGTATTTGTTCTTCCTCCATTCATGTGAATAAGCCCGAGAACTGGGCTGGGAGGCGGGGCTAAAGAAAACGTTAGTGGGTGTGGAAGACTTCACTTTAAAAATACTTTATCCCTTACCGCCGTGTCCAAAGATGTTATTAAAAAAGCCTGATACTGATAAATGTATCATTTTCTGAATCCAGAAACACAATTCTCATCTCAAATTAGGTGCTAATAGCATTACATTTGGCATATTATGACTTGTTTCGGACTAAAAATTGAAAGTTTCGGACTTGACTTGAAACAATAAAACAATGACTTGGTCCCGACTTTCATAGGAATGAGCGGGGGCCCCGCCTCCAACACTATATCAAGTTCTCTTTAAACATCTTCATGTGTGTGTGTGAGTGTGTGTGTTAGTTGGGGGGTATGTGTAGGTCAGCAGTCATTTGCCTATTCACTGTGTCAAAACCCTGCCTATATATAGCATATAGCATGGGTCCAGGCGTAATCCTGTAATCCAGCTTTTACCGAATTCATTACGCAGATCTGCATGAATTTAATATGAAACTCTGGCGGTTGTGTGTGGCGGGTCAAGCTTGACGCCTCCATGACCTGAAGGGCATCGCCGGCCATTGCAGAATTCACTTTTGGTTGTGAACTTGGCCTAATTGCAGGCTATAACCATGGCAACGCCGAGGGCCCCCCCCCCCCCCCCCCCCCCCAGTGCAGCGTGGGTTAGCCGAGCTGTCACCGGCCCCCTGCCTCACCAGTAGCAGTGTTTTACATATAGATTGAATTACCTGCAACAGTTCTCCCCTACGTAAATGTCCATTATGCTCCTGGAGGTGTGTTGCGTGTAGATTTCAACCGAGACGATTGAGCGTTCCCACTCTCGATTCGTTTCAATCGAGAGCAAATGATGCAAACTGAAACTTTTAATTGTGTCACATTGATTAGCAAAAAAAAAAAGTAAGCTTTTAAAGAGGCGCTATCCTTTTTTTTCGAAAGAAACGAGGCGGCGAGACGGGGAATCCAGACGTGCGGACCGACACAGCGGCTCGGGAGATGAGATCATGGCGGTCGGGCGCAGGGGGACCCCGGAGAACAGGTGCAAAAGTGCAAGAGGACAGAGGACAGCTGCACGAGGGGAACCGATGAAGAATGCGGCTCTCTCGGAGAGACGGTGGAGAAGAAGAAAGGCGGAGAGGAACGTGGGAGCGCCGCGACACCGAGAATGCGATCGGCACACGGCGGAAAACAATAATCACGATGATTGCGTGCATGCCGTACAGTTTTAAATGTCACGGTGGTGCAGTTTTTTTTCGAACGAGGGGCACTTAAGGAAGGAGGGTGTAAGGGGGAGCCGGCGATCATTAGCGGGGATGCTAATGAAGGGGCGAGCGAGAGGGGCGCGCAGCAGAGGACCCCGGGAGCTGAGCTGGCTTTTTAACCGAGCGTTTCTGGCGAGGAAGGATCGAGGAGCGGTCCGAAGCAGCCCGGCCTGGGCTCATTGTGGGGAGGGGGATGGTCGGAGCCAGGAGAGAGAGAGAGAGAGAGAGAGGTGGAGGAGACCACAAAAGAGATGCTTGAGCCACGGTGAGGGAGGGAGGGGATCAGGTTGCAAGGCCGAGGGGTCACCGTATCTGACCTCTTTCATGCACTGCATTCCCGAGGCCAGGCTAATTTAAAGCATCTGTTGCTCCCGCCTCCAACACACACCGGCCGCCTCCGGCACTTCTTCATTTTTTTATTCTTTTACTGCTTTTACTTTCTTTTCTTTTTTCTTTTTTTTTTTTTAAATACACCCTTGACTCCTATCTCGTCCTTCTCTGAGAATCATGTCGGCTATGTTTCCCTTTGAATGTCTCATTCTCGTATCGATTGTTCATCTCTTTCATCTCTCAACCCCCCCCCCCCCCCCACACACACACACACACACCGGCTTCTTTTACATCTCTGTTCTCGTTTTTAGTTTTTTTTTTTTAATGTTATTATGACAAACATACGGGGATAACTAATGTCCGCATTTGCATAAAAGGTTCGCCGCACATTCGTTGCACCCGAGAAGGAACCTATTGATTTTTTTTTTGGGGGGGGGGGCCGCTCCATCCCACGCGACCGCCGCCAAACCTGAACCTGCCTTACATAACTAGTGCAATGAAAGTAGCGGCGGCGGTACCGAGGGAGATTATTAGGCCTCGACGCCGAAGGTCTGCACTCGATTGAAACTTTCCTTGTTCTTTTTTCTTGCCTCCGGTGTTTTATGTCTTGCCAACCAGATTGACCACGGATGCCAAACAAATAATCCCCCGGACTCGAACCAGATATCATTGCCAGAACAAACATTGTATTTGTGTGCCATCCTCTTAACAGCGATCTCCCTGTTTACACCCAGTAACAAACATGGAATAATGACCACGAAACAGGACGCAGACGAGAGTTCAGCTTTCTTCTCGGGCGAAGCCATCCCAACATGACTCCCGATGTCCTCGTCCTGTGAAGTTTTTCTCCATCCTGCTACGATTAATATTCATAGGGTCGGTTGCCACGAGGCGCCCGTGTTCAAAGTTGTCCGAGCCGATGAGCGAGCCAGAGTTCTGCAATGTGTGTCCCGGACTCATTACTTTAATGTCTCTAATTGCACACTAGACGATCGAGCTTGCGGTCTACGTCGCAGTAACCTTGACAACCAGGTGACCGATGTTACTGTATGTGTTGTCGGTTATTAATTTTATTTTTTCAGTGAAGAGTTTAATGGAAAGACAGAAATAAATGATGACAAAAAAAGGGAAATGTTTGTTTAGTTTAGAGTGCTCTTTGTTTGATTAACTTATTAATAATAATACAATGGCCACATAGGCACACATGATGAAGTGTGACCTCCTGTGTCGGACCCATTGGAAGCTTTTAGGAAGCAGCCGAGGGAGCAAGTCAAGGACACTTAGACATGGGGGGGGGGCAGCAACATTCCTGTGCAGTCGCACGCCGCCGAAGCAAATCACTAATGAAAGGTCGGAGGTCAAGCTACCACATGACACATATACAGTACATGGAGTATGCACTGGCCGTGGGACAGGAATCAATGAGAGAGAGAGAGAGAGAGAGAGAGAGAGACAGAGAGAGAGAATGTATCTAACATACAAAATGAAAAAAAAGCTGCTTTAAAAAGGCGCCGCCCTCACATCACACGTTTGTTCCCGCGACGCGACAATTAGCGTGTCCCCCCCCCCCCCCCGCGCTCGTGAATGGCGCGTGCCAATTTGTTCAGTACTCGTTTGTGTGCTTGTGTGTGTGAAAAGCAACCGACCTCGTTCTCACCCGCCAACGCGGCTGCCGGGCGGTTTTCGCAGCCTGAGAAAACGGCGCCCGTTTTTTTTTTGGCCTTTGCCAAATGGATCAAAATGCGTTTGCAACCCCCTCTCGTGTGGATCCGAGGCTCCTCTCTGAAGTGGGGTAACGAAGCCTTGAAACGTGCCCCCCCCCCCACCCCCCGCCACTTACAGCTTTCTGATTATTTGTCCCAGATATTTCATTTCATTCCTTAACTTTACTCTTTAAATGATTAAACAAAATCTCTCGCAGTGCTTTTTCTTCTTTGTGTTAAACGCGCCGTGTTTACACAGCCGATGACAGCTCACACGCAAACGGCGTCGGACGTATTTGTTTGTCTGATTCCGATGTTTTAATTTAACTTCCCTCGTTAGAAAAGGCGTCGGGGGTGATGAATAAATGTGGCTTGCTCGACACCAGAGTAATCTAGATGGGGATATTAATAGATTCATCATCCAGGCGTTAAGCACATCAATTATGAAAAGCCTGTAACCTAAGAAAAGTTTTTTGTTTTTTTTAAAGACTCACTAAAATGTTGATGAGAAATCTAATTATTGCAAATACAGCTGAGACAAAACAAACACATTAAGAATAGGTTATAAACACTGAATAATCTAATCCAATGGGGTATAAATAAATATGCTTATTTATGGACTTAATGTGCACTCAGGAGTAATTAGTGGCTGCTTTCTAGTGTTTTGATTAATTATACAATGTACATTGGGGAATTCACACTCTACCAGTAGAGACATGTGTTCAGCAACTGCAATTGACAGTTTGATATTTTATTTATGTCAAACGAGTGTGACGACACCACAAGAGAGTCTAATCAAGCCTAAAAAGAATCATCGGGATTGTGATTCCATCACGTTTTATCTCCCCGATCGCCGAGAACCACCAGAGATCTTCCCCCGTACCATCGGCGATGCAATTTGTGGGTTTAACAAACCGATTATGACGGTCAAGCAGGGAAAAAAAGATGTTAAAAATCAGTAGCGCCTGATTTATGTTCTCCGCCCAGAGATAGCGAGGACTTCTACGATCGCCGCTTCGCCGAGCCCAGATTTGCATTTCAAGAAGGAGGTCTCTTCAAACCCTGAGCCCCCCCCCCCCCCAAAAAAAAACAAGCTGGAATCCAAAACTTCACCGAAATACACGGCCGGCGCGTTGAGGAGGGACTTCAACCGCATTCCGCGCAGTCAATGAACAGACTGAAGGAGCACCTGAGTAAATCTTGGAAAACAGAAGAGGAGGAGCGGCCGGGGGGATTAGCGGTGTTTGAAGAGAAAACACAACTGACGGGAAACATCTGCGTCAGGGAGTGCGACCCTCCAGAAGGCCGGGTGGGGGGGTGGGGGGCAGCCGCGCTCTCTCAGGCCATGTGGTGCTAGCGATGCCTCAGGTCCTCAGGGAGGGGGGGGGGGGGGGGCCTCGGGCCTGAGGGAAAACCTCCATCAAGGGTATCAGGTGACTGTAGTGTGAGGGAATGCAGGGGATGGAGGGAGGGCACTGGGGGGGGTGGGGGGGTGGAAAGGAAGCCGTGGAGGGCGGCCGGGCTGGAGTGGAGTACGGGATGTGGGTACGATGGAATGACACGCATGCGTCCGCTGAAGGCTACGCGCTCGTGGAATTTTTTTAACTCGTGAGACTACAAGTAAAACGAGACGGCCTTTGTGACTGCGATTATGGGATCCAGAGGCGGGTGGGGGGTGGAGGGGCAGGGTGGGGGGGGGGGGGGTACTCAGACGCCACAATAATGCCCCAGCTGTTGTGACGGGAATAGGCTGTGGATGACAAGAACAGGCTGCTGCGGGGCCTCCAAGATGGCCCCTGGAAAAAAACACGCAGCGGGGGGGACGGATATGTCTCTGAGGGCGCCATCCCCACCCCCAGGTCCATCAGTCCTGTCTCAATACCCGCCCCCCCCCCACACACTCACTCAACGGCTGGCACTTGGAGCCCCATGAGGCCCCGATGTCGACTCGTGAAGTGGGCCAGCGAGCTCCCCAGAGGTGCGCCGCTGCAAACCGCTTCCCCCACGTCCCGTGGACACGTCCACGTCTCAGCGCCCTCTGTTACAGTACGGATACCCCCCCCCCCCCCCCCCCGGAATGTAAACGGAGAGGGGTTACAGCTCGCTCGTGGTACTGTTGGAAGGGGGGGGGGGGGGGGGCGACCTACTTAGGAGAAGGACGGTACAGGGAAACTGGATTTTTGAATAAATTGAGGCGAGAGAATACTGAAGCAAATGTGTGACCAAGTTGCCACGGAAATTGTGCCCCAGTAGAAAAGATTATATGAGCGCGGGGGACAGGGGGGGGGGATTGGTGAAGAGACGGAGAAAAAAAATTGGCGAACCTATCGTGGAAGTGCAACGTCAAAAAAAAAAAAAAAAAAAAGAATACATTGAGAATAAGTGATTTCTGCCTCGTGTAAATTCCAGGTGACGGGAGCTCATTTGGTTCCCCCGGAGCCCATGAATTCATAATGCCTCTTACGCGCACCTCTAGATGTCAAGAGCGTGAGGGGAAAATAGCCAATTTCAGCCAATACTATACTCTCCTGCAGACATCGTCTCTATCTCCATCCTTCGTTCACACACACACACACACACACACACAATACACAACCAAACCGCGCTCTGCCAATTCGTATATTTCTCCGTTCGCAAACCGCCTCGAGTCGGCACTCTTTAAATCCCCCTTTTTGGAACGGGATGGCGTTAACAAGTCTAGTTATAGGGGACTTTTATCAGCCGTGGCATAGAGAGAGTCGACACTAATTCTTAGTAGTTTATGAAAGTTGTCTGTTGCTGTCGGGCGCCGTGTGTACGCCTGTCTTCATTGAAGGCACCCCCCCCCAGAAGAGATGGAACCTGAAGTTCACATGTCAGTCATTTTTCTAGGATGAGCATGCTGGGAGAAAACCTACTTAATTCCCCCCTTTTTTGTTTTGCATCATCAATCTCTCTGACTTATTTTTGCGTCATATGTGATGTTTTTTTTATTTTTTATTCACCCCCCCCGCCCTCTCCTGTCACTTTCATGTGTGCCCTCCATCTTTATCTCTCTCTCTTTTTGCTTGTGCATATATATATATATATATATATATATATATATGTATTTTTTGACTTTTTTTTTAGGGGGGAGATTCAGCGTGAGCGAGTCATTAGTTGCGGATGAAAGAAGGTTTGAGGGCGCGCATGTTTCATACAGTAAATATGTTGAAACATCTCGTCTGCCCCAAAGAGCCTTGCGCCTCCGGGGACGTGCTCTCTCAGCTCTCTCACTCTCTCAACTCTCTCAGCTCTCTCACTCTCTCAGCTCTCTCACTCTCTCAGCTCTCTCACTCGCTCACTCTCTCAGCTCTCTCACTCTCTCAGCTCTCTCACTCTCTCAGCTATCTCACTCAGCTCTCTCACTCTCAGCTCTCTCACTCTCTCAGCTTTCTCAGCTCTCTCACTCTCTCAGCTCTCTCACTCTCTCAGCTCTCTCAGCTATCTCACTCTCTCAGCTCTCTCACTCTCTCAGCTCTCTCACCTCTCTCAGCTTTCTCCGCTCTCAGCTTTCTCAGCTCTCTCACTCTCTCAGCTCTCTCACTCTCTCAGCTCTCTCACTCTCTCAGCTCTCTCACTCTCTCAGCTCTCTCACTCTCTCAGCTCTCTCACTCTCTCACTCTCTCAGCTCTCTCACTCTCTCAGCTCTCTCAGCTCTCTTCCACATGAGAACTCACAAATGCAGCTGTCGCTCCTGATCTACTTTCCAGCGAAGGGGAGCTCCGCTCGTCTTTGATACACTTCCTTTTTTTTTTTTTTTTTTAAATACCTGTGACCGGGGGCAGTCACCAAAACAGGGGCTGATGACACGCAGCGGGGGGGTGGGGTGGGGGGGGGGGGAGACGACAACTGTGTCCGTTTGATGCCGTTTCCGTTTGATATTCAACAGGGTGAATTATAATACTACGATAATACTCTGTTCTGAGTTTTTTTTCTTCGTTTTCCACGTCGAGCCGACGTGTTAAAATAAGCAACGGGTTTACACGAGAGAAGAAAGTGCACTCTCCATCCTCCTCTCTGCCCGCTGAATGTGAGCAGGGTGGGGCCACACCCAGTCCAGCGCCAGACAGGCAGTCTGCCCCGACTTTGTGGTCCGGCTGCCTGACTATATATGGAGATGAAATAGCAGGGTTGTGCCTTTCAACCCCCCTCCTCTCGCAAGGCCTTCGGGGCCCGCAGCCTCAGAACCGACCGAAAAAACTTAAGACATCTTATAAAAAGCCACTTCCTCAGAGCCAGGATGATTATAGTTCAGAACAATGCAACAATGGCAAAATGAACTAAAAAACCAGGAATGAAGGAGGCGGCTCCATCGCTGCTATACTTAGCAGCCCCCCCCCCCCCGCATTTAGAGTTTTACTTTATTCTCATCATTTATATTTCATAACAAGAGACCGTGATACCCATTTGTAAACGTAAATATTCCTCGTGTTAATCCTTTTCGGAGGACGACACCACTGCTGTAAAAAAGGAGCTTTTTCGGTAAAGATGGCTTAGCGTTTTATTGGGTTTTTGTCGAGCTAATCGGCAGATCGGCGGCGTCAGCAGATATGCATTGAGTTCCCTAAATCGGTTTACCGTGACGAATGGCCCCTCATTTAGCCCCCCCCCCCCCCCCCCCACACACACACCCTGTGTCGGCGCCCCTCCTCCGTCCCTGCGGTGGGGATAAGCAGTGAGCGCTCTGGAGGAAAAAAGACTGTGTGCCAGCAGCCCACCTGTAGCCTGTAAAAACAATCAAGTCACGGCCCAGCGGTAGTTTGGCAACTCCGGGGAGAGAGGGGGGGGGGGGGGGGGGGGAATTGGGGGGGATTGGGGGGGGGAGGAATAAATATGTGTGGCCTGGAGGTTGCACCAGAGAACAGAGCTTAACTGACTTTGCAGCCCTCCTCCCTCCTCCTCCTACTTCCAGTGAGTCACTATTATGTCGGCCCGCTAAAGGAAAGGCTTAAAGTTAACACGGCAGAATAAGAGCACACTCCGGTGACATTACACTGGTGATTAGGATCCCCGCGCAGGCGGAGCAAAGCATCTACACTTGATTGGACCGTGTCGGCGCCTCCGCTGGGTTTATAAAGCAGAAGGGTTTTCTGATGCTTATCGCAAAAAGGCTTGTTTTTTTTAGTTTTGTTTTCTTCTTTCTTATTTGTTACAAAAAACGCGCCGCAGTCAGCTCTTTATCTGTCAATAACGAGGGGCTCGGCAGATGCGATCACAGAGACTCTTGATTGCGTTTCGTGTGGAACACCAGAGGACTTTGTGGGCTGGATCAGGTTGAATCACATTAGGGGAAAAAAAAAAAGAAGAAGAAAAAAAAAAAAGCCTTTGACATCTGGACCAGTGGCCTCCAAATTTGAGTAATGGGCTGCAACGCTGTTCCAGAATAGCAAAGTGGCGCAGTCCACACGGAGGACTGTCTGTTGTCAGCACCAAAAACCTAGAGGCTCGAAACTAATGATTCAATCTGCTCGCCAACTGCCGGCTCTTTTCTTCGGGATGACCCCCCCCCCCGCTAGAAAGTCTCTGAGCCAGCACGGATCATAACAGCGTTGGATCCTCACGCCCATATTTGAGTAATGAAAAGATGTGGCACAGTTTGGAACGGCTCGGCTGTTGTTCAGGGGGGACAATGTGTTACTTTGAGTATTGTTTGATTTGCGATAAGGACACGATTATGATAGAGGCCATCGATAACCGGGCCAGACATGGAGGCCGAGACCCTGGTTCCTCATCTTCGCCGTGATTCAATTAGTATTCACGCGCCAACTCGTATCGCATTGTGCTTCTGCACATCAGTGGATACAGTTAGATACATCTAAACACCCTTTTCTTAAAAAAGTGTTACAAAAATAAAATAAAAATCTGACATATATATTGTGTTTTTTTACAAAGCATCTTTTCCAAACCAGTATCTGTGTGAGCCAACATTAAAATATATATATATATATATATATTTTTTTAAACTGAACCTAAATTATTTCGCAGTGCATTTCTGGTGTGCTGTCCACGTAGCAGCCTTGAGAGTGAGGGGCACTTCCTGAATGCCGATGCCACTTCACACTGCATGAACACGCCGCTCGTCTATTCTTCAGGCTTGTTTTTCCTTCTTCTCCCTATGCGATTCATTTGGTGCGTCAATATATTTTTTTATATATTTTTTTTTGTCACGAGTACTTTGACGCGGAAAGTGAATATTATTATTAAAAGTCTTTTTTTCTTTTTCTTTTTTGGAACGAGAAGAAAAAAAGGCATCAGCCAATCACGTTGTTCGTAACCGGTTGACTTATTTATGAATATTTATTGAGTGCGGCACGGATCAGATCCACTCCTTCCTAACTTTCAAAATAAAATACACAGAGAAAAGATATTTGCAGGCTAGTGTTTTGCATTGTCATGCGCGTCCTCGCGTAAAGGCCTTTTACGTGGTTCACGTCACTGCATCTCCCGACGGATCAATTCCAGCCCGACGTTGTCGAAACAGAGCCACAAGTTGTCAGACGGCTGAGTGCCGTCTCACGGAAATCAGAGGAGAGGTGAGAAAAACAAAGACTGAGCGGAAATGAAACCAAAACTCCCAAAACTCCTCCACCGCTCACACCTTGCACTTTCACACCCGTCAGAGAGGAACCCCGTATTCTTCTTACCACATATACTGTTGTATTGTGTCTTATCCTGTACTGTTTGCTATTGTTTTATGTTTTTGTTATGGTCTGTCAAGGGACTACAGATGCAAATGAGCTGCAGATACAATCTGGTACGGTGCATCAAATGGTGACATTTATGTTTTAACTGTACGTGGTGGTCCCTTTTAAATAAAGATTAAGAAAAAAAAGCAACAGCACGCCTTGTATACTTGAGTTTATATTTCCTTGGAAAGGTAAAACAAGAAAAAAAGAAACGTTATTCAAACTGGAGCGTGTGCAAGAATCCGGAGAAAATCACTTTCCCTTTCCTCTCTCCAATTCAATAAAAGCCTCTTGATGAAGGACCGTGATCAATAGAGCCACTTAGCATGTGATTGAGTAAGGTGCACTTGGTCTCTCTCTCTCTCTCCCTTAATCTCTAGCAGTTTTTTTTTTTATTTGATTCTTTTTCACTTTAACCGACCATCTCCCCCCCCCACACACACACACACACACACGCCCACACAAACAAAGCACCGCACACACACACACTCACACACACGCAATCCGACGCATGCACGCTTCACACGGTGCAGTGAGACGCGGCGGCGGCGTGTCCGTGTCATCGCGGTTCGCTGCCTGATGATCGCTCACGGCGGCGGTCGCCGGCGTGTGAAGCCGCGGCATCGCCGTGGCCGTCTGAGGCGGGGGGGTGGGGTGGGGGGGGCGGTCACTAATTGAAAAGGCACCGCTTGGTATGCTGCATGGTTTGGCACTCGAGGGCCGTAAATATCTCTCATCACTACAAGAGGGGTCAAGAGGTCAACTGCTGGCACGGACCAGTACCCCCCCCCCCTCCCCCCCGATTATCATTAGTAATGCTATCGTACATGAAGACACAATATCACGACTGAAGGGGGATCCAGATGTATTCACATGTCTTTGAAAGAAAAGAAGAAAAAAAACACGAGATTTAACATTTGATATCAAGGGGGACGAAAGAAGAAGAAGATGAAAGAGTAATATGCGACTGTATGTGACGCTAACTTTAGGAGACGGTCATTCACGAGCTGCAGTTGAAGGATCGTGGGCCCCTCGTGAGTTGACGGCAACTTTACGACCGGAGCTCGCGAGCCACTTTTGGGGAAAAAAGATCTCAGCAGACGCGCCGGCGAATGCGTCGCGACCGCGCGGTGATGGAGCGGTTGGTTTCACGGCTCCTCCAACAAGTAGACGATTTAAAAAAACGCCAGAGCTTTTTCTTTTTCAATCAAGCACAGCGGGATATTAAACTGCGTCTCTTTTCGTGAACATTATTACTCTGACTGCCGAAGTTGCATCGACAAATATATTTGTTTTTGAAATTAATGTGACTGCAGAAAAATCGAAACCTTTATATATATATATATTTTTTTTTTAAAAAGAAAAAAGGCCCGTCAAATCATCTCTCCCCTTTTGATATCATTCGGCACACAGCCGCACATCATACAGTTGTCCCAGTGGCCCAGTCTTCACTAATGTGATTAGGAATATTTGGGTTGATTACTCTGACATCTACATATGTAATTTTCTCTTATTAATACTTCATATGTCCCCATAGCGCAACGCTCCATTCACCCCTCTATCCTCCGCTTTTTCCCGGGCAATCGTCTGCACAATAATCTTGTTTTGTATTTTAATTAAACTCTATTGAACTCGAAGACCCTTCCTAATTCCCCCCCGCCTCTTGTACAGTCCACCAGGAGCAATCCAGACCCGCTAACCCTGAAACCCCCACAGGCCCCGCCCCCCTTCTTTAGTGCATCTCAGTCTGTGTGTACAAATCCTGTCTCGCTACTGGGACAACACTGCAGGCGCCCGGTGTAATCTTTGGGGGCATGACCCACCACAGAGGTCTAACTGCTCCACCGTAATGATTTCCCGTACATTCAATCCATCTTAAGCTGCAGCAAACATCCACTGCCATCCCCCCCCCGCCCCCTGCGAGTCACATTGCCACACACACACACACGTATACATATGTATATATATGTATATATAGAGAGAGTGCAAATTTTCTAAACGTGCCTTTGAAACCGAAGCTGAAGTGTGACAGAGTACAGGTGTTGCTTTCAATCTCGTGTCGTGTTCACCGGAGCGTTTCCCCCGTCACCGCGCCGTCGCTTCAAGATGTTGCCGAGAACTCGTTAAATATTAATTCCCATGAATCCTCCCGGCACCTCGGATTAGCACGAGGTCTTGTTGATATTTTCGTGACAGCGTAAGCAAAAGACCGGTTCTTGCCCTTCGGGGGTAAATTTTCAAAAAAAAGCCGCGGCCATGTTAAGATGACAAGAAAGGATTCCGATTGGGTTGGAGGGCCGCTCTATGATGTCGGCCCGTCCACCCGTAAACAAATATGGACCCCGGTTTAAGAAGCTCCTTCGCCTTCTGGAGTGCAGAGCACAATGGGAGCGGATCGCATCAAAGGCCCTCGTCTTCAGACCGTGTGCAGAGAGCGAGCTCTTTCTTCTGTGACTCTCTGCTCCAACATGCGGAATGAAGTAAGAGCCTTAAGTACACACAATTGTACACTGCGTTTTAAGCATTGTTGGAGGCAGTAAAAAGAATTCCCAACGTAAACTAAATGGAGCGTTACTGTTTGAGATAATGATTTTCCAACCTAGTGCCAAACCATTTTGGGGGACGTTTAGGAATCTACTTTGGGCACAAAGGGAAGCCTGTTTGACAGTTGTGTTTCCCAGAATTTAGCAATTATTCGGTGTTTGAATGAACAAGTCTTTTTGATCAGTTTTACAAATAGATGTTTGAACCATTCAAAATGGCTTGTGTCTATAGCCTGTCAGCTTTAGACTGCCTTTCTGAATAAAACATTGGACACTCAAGTTCATTATTGACAACCGTCCATCCCCCTGTTTCACACTTGATGAAATATTGTTTAATTCAAGGCAATACAGCGGAGATGCATTTATCAGAGTGAATGACATCAAAAGTACTCAAGTTAAAAGAGTGTAGGGGGGCGGGCGGGTGTCTCTCTTGTACTTTATCTCTGTGAGAACCAATTTTAGATGATGAGAGTGAGGACATTTTGTCCGGTCCCTCCTCGCTTCTTAAAAAGGCAGTTTGAGAAGTAATAATAGGCAATATATAATGCATTCCTCAGACAGGTGATAGGGAATGCATTCACGATGTGGACGAATGAGATCCTCCTGAAACAAATACGTCCTTATTCTGTGCTGGGCAATGGCCGCCACACAGATTTAGGTCACTTTAGGTTCACTGCGATATATTAATGACCATATAATAGGTGTCTGATTAAGTTAGTTGTTCCAAATGTTGCTACGGTTGTTACTCTACAGCTCATTGGTCTTGGTCTATTTGGTTTTGCAGTGTGTGTGTGTGTGTGTGTGTGTGTCATCCTGTCCTTGGGCCCTCACATTGCAAAAGTAAAAACTACCCCGTGTGGCGATCAGCTGTAAACGGCCATTTCGATCTAATCTTTTCATACATTTGCAAAAGCTGTAAAAGTCTTGAGCTTCCGCACAGTTCCAGACTAATACTGTAAATCCTAATTTAATAAAAGGGAGACAGAGAGGACTGCATCAATATAATTGACGCTGCAGTGGAGCTGAAAGTCCGTGGACGGTTTTATTTGGAGCTGCATTGATCGGCTGCAAAACTTTGCATTTTCTCACAAAACACTCCGTTTGGTTCGCTCGTCGGGACCTTTTCCGATACCGGGAAGGCAGAAGACACACATAAAAGCTGTGCTCCCTGGCAACAGCTCCATTAAGGAAGTAAACACAAATAAAGTGGCAGAGGCAGAGTGCCCTCAGAATGAAAAAGGCACGGCGGAAATCTGGAGTGTGGACGTTCCCATCACCCTCCGAGCTGCGAGGCTCCTGAAGGACCCCGAGAAGAAGAAACAACCCTCCCCTCTGCAATCAAACATGGGAGCGCTTGATGTGTTCCTCACATCTGTTCGCTCCATATGGAAGTCAGACAGTTTCCCTGCCATCGCACGTCCCTGTTGACATGGTGAGAAGGAGGAACACAAGCCTGCTTCAGCTTACAGAGAGAGCGGCGATAGAGAGTGTGGAAGGAGTCGAACCTTTTAGGTATGACAGGAAGATGACGACCACCGTTGGTTCTAAGATGGGGAGGTCGGATCTTCTAGAGTTTTCCTAACGAGCCTCCCTAATCCCTGTGATCGCACCTATTCTCCCTCGGTCAGCTGTTTTCACTGCTCTGCTGACAGCCCAACGACTGTACTGCCCTGATGTCTGTCTCCATTTTCTCAGTTTACACAAAGCCGACCAGACCAGTGACCTCCGACCTTTGATCCCGGGCATTGACTGCTTAAACCCCAGGGTGAAGAACTCGGGAGTCTTCTCTGGATAACCTACTCTTGAAAAGAGCAGTTCTCCCGTGTTATGTGGGGTCATAACGCCGAGCAGTCAGCTTCAGTTAATATCCACATCTGCATCTGAATTCTGCCTTTCATGCAAGGCCCGAGTGTGTCGGGGGGCCAAAGAGGATTTCTTCCATGTCACATATCACACGGCTGAACGGATCGTGACTCTGGCACCTGCCACCTCTATCTGGCCGAGGAGGAAGAAAAAAACGGGGGAAAAAAACGGCAATTGTGAATTCCGCGCAATGAGTTCGAAAGCGAGAACAAAGCAGAATGCGGGACGGGGTGTTGGCTGGATACTGATAGGAAGACAGGGGAGAGAGAGAGAGAGAAAAGGATGGAGGATGAAAGAAAGGAAAGAAGGAAGGAAGGGAGAGGCTTGTGGGCTCACAGGAACCTTGAGGGTTGACTCTGGGCCCATCTTTAATTGGCAGGCCAGTGCGCGCCTGGATGACCACCAAGCAGGACTAGCCGAGATGACCAGAGGGCAGAGTGGGCACGGCACCACATGGCACATAGCTTCCTTTCCGCAGTCGTCGTTCTAGCCTCTACCGAGTCTTCCCACAGTCCCACAGGCAATTCCATCTGCTTTCGTGGTTCCTGTGCTCTCATTAAGGAGGGCTGGCTGAGGCATCACCAGCATCACAAAACACACCCAGACAGCACAGGTGCCAAGCCCTACAAACATGCCATACATGGCAGTGCATCTCATTGACCTAATCGGGTAATATCCAACTCCGAAATCAAGCCTCAGGTTACAGGAGCATTTCGGTGTGGAAAGATTCAGCATCTGTGCTTCAGCTTCTAGAGGACATGAGAGGTTAAACCTATTTTAAAGGTCCTCAAATTAACTCAACTTAATATGAAAAGTACTGAAAATACAAAGAACTTGACTTGGAAGATTCGGATTTCATCTTTGTTTCTCTAGTCTCTTGGTTCTGCATTAAATAAAAAACAATACACATTGTATTGCATTTGTGTGGTGGAGCTGTAAAGCGTTCACACAAAGAAGGCAGTGTTCTCCAGAGAAATGAACCTTGAGGGAAGTAAAAATGACTGAAGCGGACCCCCCCGCCCCCTCCTGAGGAGTCAGTGTGTACATTCCCCAGCCACAAACAGACCTCTCGGGTCCGGGCCTTGGTGACCATCTATTATCATGTGTTTATTTGACTACGCAGGGGAGAAGACAAAACAGGACGTCTAGGGATTTGTTTGGAATAGTCTGTTTGGATTTGAAACGTTGAGAAGGAGAAGCGGTTAGGTGACATACATTTTTTTTTTTTTTTTTAAACTGAAGATCGGATGACTAAAATGGCACCATTTTAGTCATTCATTTTTTAGGTGAAACATGCAGGCTAGTTACTCGCGCATATAAATATGAACCGCACAGACAATATATTTGTATCATGGACAAAATTATTATAAACACATTAAGAACAATCTTCAGATGGTTAAATATTGTAATGTATCGATAATGACATAATGCTGTGATAACACATCTTAATAAATCCATGCATCTCTGTGTTCCTCTGCTCGGTCTTATTGATTGCTTTACTCGTGGATGTCATCACTGAATTGACATTTACATTGTGTGTGTTAACTGGCCCTCGCCTGACATTTGCACGTCATTTGGACGAATGAAAATCCCTAAAAACCAGATGCCGCCATGATGACGGCTGTATTCAAACAAACAATAAAGGTCCAGAAAGCGTGAGAACCCCCGTCGCTCTGGTTCTGAACTGAGGGAGCCATAATTATTCAATTGTTTCTTCTTTTCTTCTTCTTTTATCGCCCACTGGTTTTGCATTTGTTAAATGTATCTGAGACAAATGGCTCTGCTTCGCTGGGCTCCTCTTCGTGAATGCATAACAACGTTAATCGGTGAGGGCGTTGTTTCTCTGCACTGCATGCTGAACAAGTGCAGCCAGCTCACCTGACCCCTCTATCAATTTGACACAATACCGTCCCCAATTCTTCCACAGCGAACACTTCCTTCATGCGAATCATTTCACCTAAATCCAAAAGACCGTGGAACCGTTTTTTTTTTTTTTTTTTTTTTTAATCACGCAGTTTTTCGCGGATTTGTGCAAACTCCTCTTTTTTTTCCGAGCGTGCGCTTCTCAGGGTCACTTTAAAGCACCGCTGCAAGGAATCGGGCGGGGAACACAAAAATGGATTTGTGAAAATCGTCTTGAGGGCATGACAGCGAGAGGAGAGCTTAGGTTTGATTGGCGTGAAGAGCCATGAATTAGTACAGCAGCTCCTTATCCCCCCTGTAGGTTTTACCCATCTCTTGTTTCAATTACTGGGGGGTCGGGGGTTTAACAGACAGCATCTCTGTGAATCGGCAACTACTCGCAACTTCACTCCAACTCCAGCAAGAAGTGATGGATGGCAATTCTCCCTCTCCAACTATATCTCCCTCATGTCATCTGCTCGTATTTGGAAGCGTGTTCTCCATCTCTGTTCTACTTCTTTTAAAGCTGCCCGTCTTTACGTTCACCCTGGAAAGGAGGTTACAGTCAAATATGTCTTAAGGCCAAAAGGACAAGAGCTCTGCTCTGGATTTACTGTGCACAAAAACTCCTGTGTTTCTTCTGAGAATACGCCAGATGAGCTGAACTCTGAGACCCATCGACCACAAAATACTTTCATTTTTTTTTCATAAAGACAAGAGGGTGCAGGAAGACACTCGGGCCAACTTGACCGGACAGATGGTTTGAGGCACAGCCGTCTGAGAGCTCTTCATCGGAAACAGTTTGGAAAAGGGCAGGCCCTCTCAAAAAGATACTTGGCAGGTTATTGGACGAACCATCTGTCAATCAATCCCGTACCGAAGCCAGCCGGGAGAAGAGCAAAACACATATTTTCCACCGAGGAAAACCTTCAGTGCCACTATTAACTCATCTTTCAATGAAGACATACACCCTAGGTCTTTTGGAGAAGTCATTGTTGTTCTGAATAAACACGCTAATCCCGTATCCGCCAGAAGCTTCATACAGGACGCTGATTGGCATGTGATATGTTGTACAAGCTGAAAACCATCTTTTTATTTTGTTGTTGTTTGCGATGAGCTTGCCCTGCTCGACGCAAACCAAGCATTTATTTTCATGATGCGTTTATTCGGACTGGCAGAGCGCTAAAGGCCTTCGTGGCCTCTAAAAGGCCGGCTCCATCCCACAGCGCGCTTACATGGACGCTTCCTTGTTATACACCAGGCGCGAGGGAATGCCTTTCATTTAAACATCCCACCACAGAGCCGTGGGTGATGCTGTCTACGTCCAGCCCGAGGGCAACGATGCAAGCACTCAGACCTTTTTTTCACACCTTTAAAAAGACAGATGAGGACCACATGGGCCGAACATGAGCAACGGCTGCAGGAAGCCCACGGTGGTGCGGCGCGTTGGATTCTCAAGTGCCATGGGAATAGAATTAAAGTTCTTTAAAAAAAAGAAGAAAAAAAGAACGTGAATGCAGATAATAAGAGAATAACAGAGAAAAAGCAACCTGAAAAAAAGTCCTTGGGGGGGAAAAAGGCATTGAGAGAAGAACACAAGATAGCGGATGAGAAAAAAAAAAAAGGGTTGGGAGGGGGGAGGGTGATGGAGATGGAGATGGGAAGAAAAATATGCCTGTGGCAGGAAAAAGAAACAAAACCAGCTCATTACTGACCCAAGCACACAGAGAGAGAAAAGGAGATGGGGGGGAAATATAAGTTGAAAACATACAAAGAGGAAAGAATGGAAGGAGGGCAACAGATAAAAGGGGAAAATATTTTTTTGATTTCGGTATGTTTACACGGTGGCATATCATCGTTACGCCGATTTCATCACAGTGTGACAGCAGCATATTTTGCCGTCCGCTGTCACACAGGCGGTTCCCCGGGTCAGCTGAGTGAGCGGCCGCCCTGTTAGAGGAGTCTGCGGGGTCCTCTAATGAGCAGCAGACCCTTCAGAAAAGCAAACAAGCTTTATTCTTGAAGACGACGACAACAACAACAGAAAAAGAGCCACCCCTTCATCCAAAAGAACATCCAAACAAGCATCTGAATGTTCCACGTCGTTGCATTTCTGCCTCGACGCCTGGTAACCTGGCGTCCGCGAGCTCCTTTTCACTTTCCCTTCTGTCTGACTCATTCTGCGTCTGTGTTTTGCCTCCGTCTCCGTCTCTTCTTCTGCCTTTTGTTGCACGAACCTGTTATTCACAGATGCTCACATCTTTCTCTACCACTCAGTGTGCACCAGTGCTGTCCTGTTTGATTTTTTTTTTTACTGGGGTGACAAATTCACCCGGTCACAGCATCACGCTTCCACTGCCGAGGAGTAAAAAAAACAAAAAAAAAAACAAGCTCGCCTGGAAGGGTACAGGGTTTGGGCGCCTCCTTCGACCCTCCTCCTGCCCCCCCCTGACCCCTCCGGCCCGTGGAGCATTGCCCGCCGCTTCCACATGGCTCGCGCCCAGCAAGCACGGGCCATGGTGCAATGAGCCACGGCTTAACACCATCTCAGATACTGACAGTGTGATTGCAGCTCAGGAAATGGAGCAGAATGGTGACTAGCGAAGCCAAAACGACAAGTCAACAGGCCGGCGAGTGGGCGTGTACCCGGGTAATGAAACGGCAATGTTTTCCGGGGAAGCGGGAAGCAGGAAGCGTAGCTTAACATACTGTAAAAACTTCGGTACATCAGTTAAATGAGCTGCCGTCTCCAAGGGAGACATTGTCGCGGTCGCCGAGACGGTCTAAAAGGCCTCTTGTGGCTTTTCTAATGCATGCGATGAATGAATTTCAATGAAAAAATGCGTTATTGATGCGCTCGAGAGCGGGAACAATAAAATGACATTGAATACGGGCAGTCCGATTGTTAAAGTCCAACCGGAATCGCATTTAGTCATCCTTTTCGTTTTGGAGAGAAATAATGTCACTGTGTTTGGGAAATGAGTCAAAGGATAACACTGTATGATTTCTTTTTTCTCCAAATATGATTCTGCTCGCGGTTTCTTTTGCGCCAATTTTAAATGATCATGCAGTACGACCAAACACACAAACTAAGGTTAAATCATTTATCATTTGATACTGCCTCTGCCTTGGCAAGCCTGCAATCCCAGCCCGGCATACTAGGGACGACGGCCATGATGGACGATTCTGCACGTAACAATTTGCATCCAATGCCAACATCCAGTGCCAGGGTCGAAAAAATCATGTCCGACTTTGATGCAGTGGACTGGATTTTGATTTCCCCGCCACGGACTTATAATTGACATTTGCCTTGACCTCAATTATGTCCGAAACTTACTGTCCCATAGTTGCCGGGCGCATTGGACGTTGTCATTGAACGTAACCCGGGCCTCCTCTTGGCAGCCTTCCACTCATTCAGACAGGTAGTTTGTCAGTCAAACAGCAGTCAGAGTGTCAGTCAATGAATCAGCCTGCCAGTGAAGGTCCCATCATGACTCCATGGGCAAGGGAGACATAGTCCCACTGCAGATTCACCAGCCTGTAAATTATATTTCCCTTCATACATTAATTTTCTACGGCTGTCTTTGAGGGCGGAGGGCAAGGCAATGATCTCCTACGCAACAGCTCTCGACTCAACCCTCCTACTCAGGCTAACAAATTACAATCCAGCTGTAAAAATAATAATGAGTAAACAAAAAGCCATTTCATGAAGTCCTAATGGGAAGAAAGAAAAAAAAAACAGCCCTTAGGGAAGAAGAAATATATTGTAGTTAAGTAGGCGCCATCGTAATCCCACATTTTAATGGTGGCATCTTAATTATGGAGAAACTATGCTCCCCCTATGGGACAGTAAAATATTTACTGTGAAAATTCATGGAAACACACATCCTGTGAGTAAGTACATAATGCCTGCCAGCTCAGAGACGTCAGATCGCACACAGATAGTAACAACCAGTAGTTATTCCACATGGCTTGGCTCAAGGAAGGATGAATTAGGCCCAAGAGCCATTAGTCATGTGTGACCCAGTCAGGCGTAATCACAGCCTAATTCAACAGAGATACCACCACTGGGGCTTGAGCCCGGTCCTCATTAATCATTACAGCATCAGCTGCAGGACCGGCCTATGGCTTTAGTCGAAATTAATGGTACCCCACTTTAACTCCCTCTGTTTCTGGTCAAGCTGCAGCGCAGGAAATGGCAAAGAAGGAAATCCAGAGAGGCACTGGGAGCAAACAAGTGGTGCCCAGGATAACACAGAGGGGGTAAATTAAGGCCACGCGGCGAATGCAGCGACTACAACTCAACACAAATGCTCTCAATTAAAGTCATTTTGAAAAAGCACAAAACAGCTTAAGAGCTCCGAATCAGGCGTTAACTAATCCACTAGAGAAAGACTCTCTCTTTCTCTCAGATAAAAAATTAGCTAAATATAGGGAGACAAAAACAACAAAAAATCTCTTGGGATTCAAATGCACTTGTTCTGTGAATTCATTATGCAGAAAATATGTAATTGACACAGATTTCAGGAGTTGGGGGGCGGGGCCTGTGAATGCCGATGCTCCATCCCCAAATGTATAGTTTTTGGGTGGATCCTTCGTCTCCTGTCTTCTCCCCACTGCACTATAAAAGGCATAACAATGCCTAAAAAATACTTTATCCAACTTTTTATTTTTAATGATCTCATTTTACATAGCATGCATTACACGTACTGCTGTAGAGTTTCAAAGAAGTCATAGTATTTTTCGCGGATGGCGTCCGTATCACATCAAAGGACCTCAATGAACTTCTTTATCTCCCTCGCCGTCACACACGCAAGGCGGCAATATACTCGAAAACGGCTTCGCTTATCATTTCCGCGCATCGCCTCCGTACAAAGTGGATGAAAACAATAAATTCCTTTGCTCGGAAACGTTTTCAATCCGAGCCCCGCACTCACGTCCTTCGATCGACTTCGTGAAAACCATCTCGCCGTTTTTTTTCCCCGAAATTCCGCTTAATGCCGCACATAATTCAAATAAAGGACATGTTTATGTCATATTATATCACCTATAGCTCTCATTTGCTACGGAGCGAAACAGAGCGGCTTTCCTCTCGCTTCGAGCGGAGACCGATCGGTAAGTGGAAAATGGAAAACCTGGAGCGGCCGAAAGCCGAGTGATTACAGAATGATTTGAGCGTGGAGCTGAAATTGATGCGGTTCCACCCTGCTCACGTGTGTGTGCGTGTGTTTGTGTGCTACTGTTTCAGTTAAGAGTTCCCAATCGTTTGAGTGCCTCTCAGGTGCCCGTCCTTCTTAAAGGGTTGACGATTATGCTCGGACCAGGGTTTTTAAAAAAAAAGTTATTTCATAGCACCGTGCTGTTGGGTGGCCCAAGACAGTTTAGAGTTGCAGTGAAGCTATAGATACATATATCATGTTTCTTTGTTAGTTTTGTCAATGAAGCCCCGAGATGGATCCGTTTGGACGATGTTGAATCGCCATACAATCTGCCCAAGTAATGGCTTCTGCAGTAGCCCGGCTCAGACCTATAGCCCCTGGGATATACTTAGATGTGATTACATTATCCATTTGATCGATTAATGTGGCCTCCAGTTAAGACACTACAGTTGAAGCCAGCACCTTCACTCCAGATATGACATCATCTCTTTCTCTGGCTAAATGTGCAAGTGAGGGACAGACGAGAAATAGGCTTCATAGTCAAGCACAGGACGTCACCTTTCATTTGGGTCTAGAATAACTTTGGCCAGATATGACTCAAGAACGGCTATTTTCTATAGCCCAAAATAGGCCCTACAGTATGGTTTAATGAGAGCGACAGATCTCAGGCCTGCCAGATCACACATACTGTGCATGTGCACACTTTAGAGTGAGAACACACATCTGAATACATATCTAGGGATGACAGATAGAAAATGTCATAATTCTCTCCTAACCCATCTCTTTCAAACAAACTTTGAACACGTCATGATAACGTTATAATTGACCTTGGCCCGATACTCGAGCTTGAACACGTCATCATGAAACTCAAGTTAACTAGCTCTCCTGCTGCCGAATAGATCGATAGTTTACTGGGGGAACTCTTGGATTTTAGATGCCGAAAGTACTCAAGCCCCCCCCCCCCCCCTCCCGGTACAAAGATGAGTACCGCCACATTTTACCGAATTTTGGCATTGACTTGGCACCGAGGTACATATCCTCTTCACCACAGAAGCACGAAGATATACAGTTCGGTTTGTGCGAACACATACAGTACATACACACTGCATTATCATGCAAAAGGAATGCACACACACTATGGATGTTTACCACAGATGCACAAAAACCCACCGCCAAGCACATAAACACACAGCCGCCGTGCACGTCGTGTCCTTTGGTTCACTTTTCTGCAACCCAAACACCAGGCACAGCTTCCAGGAACACAGTCGCGAGCGATCGGAGAGAAAGTCAGGAGTATTTCTTTCTTCATTTCTCATCACACTGCCGATGTTCACTTTAGTTTTGGCGAAGGAGAGAGACGCTCCTGGTTGTTCCGTCTAGAGTGACTTTAATCTCTTTGGAGGTCAACCCCCACGCGTGTTCGCTTTGCCGTTGGCTCAGATACGGGCGTCTTCCTTTAGAGAACCTCTTCCATTATCTGCCGAACTGTTCTTTTGCGATGCCGCTGATAACGTGGCGTCGACGAGTTCATTTTAATAGCAAAATAACAGCAAAAGAGAAACATTCACTTACGTGAGCAAAGTTGTCAATGTTAAGAGCTGCTCCAGGAGATTTGAGGCAGCGAAAATGCTCACACTTGGTCCACTTTATTTACAATTCAAGTCAAAATCCTTGTATAGACATGACGTTTGATGTACCACACGACAGTCTTTATAACTATTGGACTCCCGGACCTTGCCAGCCAGGCAATAAAGCCACTGTAGCCTGTGCATTGATCACATAGTAAGTACTAAAGCTGTTGGGGGAGTGATTTCGTGCCAGGTAGGCTCCCCTCTCCCTGCTCACCCCTTACTGAATAAACCAGACCCGGAGGGGCTCCTTCACAGCAGGTGCTCTGTTAGATCCTAACCCTCCACACCCTGTGCTCCCCTCCCTTGCCTCATCACTCCCCCCACATCACGGCCAGCACACAGGGGGCCGTGTTCCCCTCAGCATTAAGACGCAACACTATGTTACAGCTCTATTAGCTAACTAATCTGAGAGAACTTTATTTTATTAGCCCCTTAAGACTCCTGCCAAGGCCCTTTTCATCCTTTATGGATTCAGTAACTGTGCGGGCTCCGTCTCCCTGCCCCCTCCCTTTTTCCTCCTGTCTCTCTCAATCTTTCAACCCCTTCATCTTGCATGCCTGCTTGCCCCACGTACCACACGGTCCAGTTATGGGGGTGCTTGCAGGGCTGCAGCAACTGTGCATTACAGACACTCGTGCGAGCATTGCGTATTTCGCAGGGAAAAAATTGCACGCAACTCACGTGCGTCTCCTGGCAAGCCAAGGCCCACTGCAGGCCGGTGATCAATAGAACAGACGATGGAGGCAAGGAAACACACAGCAGGGACTTTCAGTTTCAGGGAAATGGACCTTGTGTGAACAGGTGGTGAACTACCGGCCCCACCGCCTTGTATCGCTTCTACTTCATCTCCCAACCCACTCTCCTCCTGCACCAGCAGGCAGCAACACAACCTGGAGGTGTGTGGGTGGAAGTGAGGACTCCACAAAGACGACATCAGTGGGTCCACGATGCGACCAGCTCCGCTGGGCATCACCGTTACCGCGTTTCACATCTGCCGTGTGATGTCCACTCGGACAAATCGCCTGTGAATGCCGGCCCACAGTTCCATCTGCAGTCCTATCAAAATGAAATCTCCAGCCGGCAATGCCAATCCAATGCAATGCCAATCCAATGCATTAATCTGATCACGACAGAAAGAGAGTGTGATTCTATAGTGGCGAGGAAAATGAGAAATATTTCATATGGGTTGCCATGACACATGCAAAAGAGACAGATCTCAACATGTGTCAACCATACGTAAGCGATGTTCTATTGGAAAACACAGAAAGAGAAAACACCTGCCAGCTTTAGCTGTTCAAAAAGTACACCTCCATGCAAACACAACATAGAGGCGTGAAAACAGATGGTTCCTGTGAGCTATAAGCCTTCCAAATCGATTTGCTGTCAAAGGATAACACTGGCATTGCTTTATGTTTTTATTATTTTCTACAAATTACCTGAAGAGACCACGACCAGAAGAGAATTGATCGTACTAACCAATATTGTCCGTGTAGACAAAGCCCGATGTGGCTTATGCCTCGGTGCCTCAAGAGCTCCATTGTTGTCCAGAAATGATTGCCGGGGGTGATATATTCTTCCGGCCGCGATAGACGCTCTAGTATCGTTTTTTACTCTTGGCGTGAGTCTCTTTGTGTGTCGTCGTGGAGAAATGTGGTCTTGAAGACCACTCGGACCAGTTCAGAACCATTATTAACAAGCGTCTTTAATGACCTGATCACAAAGTGGAGCCGATCGCTCTGTCTACAATCAGGGAGGTGGCCACATTCTTCTTTTTAGCAGTGTGTACTTGAGTAAAATCTACCCACATTTTCAAATAAGTAGGATATTACTCCTGACATTCCTGTAATCTTACAGCTGTAGGAGCCATGCGTTTAATACTCTTTTACTTGCATTAGAGAGCAGGGCAGTGAGGTCCGATCACAAGTGGTGCAGTCATGAAACGTTACACGTGTGCAGTTGAGATCGAGATGGAGGCTGGTTTGAAGATCGGTGTGGTCCGAGCAGGGGCGCCAGAAGTAGGGGGGTATGGGCCAATGCCCCCAACGACTTTACCCCTGGCCTGGTTTAGAGTCGCGGCTGGTGTGATCCCATCGCGAGATGATCTCTAGTCCTTCACTACAATAAACTCTTCCATCTCAAAACAACTGAGACTGGATTTTCAATCTCAGAATAAGTACGCACTTTGATGAGATAATAGGAATCAAAACACATTTGTTCTTTTTACGGCATTGAGAGAGATGTGTCACACAAATGCAACAGTATGCCCCTTTTAACGGTTTCTGGTGAACAATGGAGTGACTGCATATGGTGCATTCATTGTGGCTGCGGATCTTTTAATGAGAATCGATGATGACAATTAAAAGACAAAATAGCGCCAGCCTTATCCTTCCAAGTGGTGCAGCAGAGGTTAGTTTGGATCCAGCATGTGTTTTGGAGACCTTTGCTCCCGCACGCTCCAGATGTTACTCCGTCACAGTGTTATTCCATTATCTGAGCTACTGCGTACGACCGCGCCACTGTGAGGCTTTGGTGGAGGAAGATCAGAGCAAAACAGAAGTGACATCAAACAGAGGGCAGCTCCCTCGTGCACGGCGCTGAAGGGAAAGCGTGGACGTCTTGCTCAATATGGAGGGGCTGATGGTAGGGCGGCCCAACGGCAGCATCGGGCCCCGTGCCAGAGAAAGCACGTACTGGATACATACACGGGCGTACATGTGCACACACACACACACATGCAGGAGAGCGACAGGCACAAGGACACAGAGTCACTCAAGCAAGGATGGAAAAGAATCTCGAGAAAAAAAAGAATCAAACACGCACGCACACACACGCACGGCAGAAGCTATAATAATGGCATCAGAGATAGCCTAATGATATTGGAGGGCAGAGTGTGCGGGCTCCCTTTGATCTTCTCTCTTTCTCTCCTCATCCCTCAGAGCTTGTTGCAAAGAAACATATCGGAGCTGGGCAGAAGGAGAGCAAGGAAGACGGAGAGAACGCGTCATGCGTGAGAAAGAAAGAACTGCCAACTTCCATTAAAAAAACAAGAGAAAGAGGGATGAAAGAAAGCTGATGCCTTGAGGCAAAAAATAAATAAATAAAGTCTAACTGGTTCTTCTCACCTTGCTGTACCTTTCAGAGGAGGCAGTGGACAGTTGACAGCCCACCGATCTCACAGCTGCCCCTCAAGCCATGACTGAATAACAGGGCCGGATTTGGCCGGAGACGGCGCCCCAGTCCGACAGATTGTCTCCGGGAGGCAAATACCGCATGTCCGTCTGGTCTGTCAGTCCAGCTGCTGGCTGCCAGCAATAACCCCATACTGCCTCTTCCCGTAAGAGACTTTGAGAGATCGTTTCTGATCATGGCTGTCAATCATATTTCAAAGCCTCCTCTCCCAGTGATAACGGAGGCAAAATAAATGTTAGTTAGTCGAGGGAAGAAGCGGAGGAGTCTCTCGTAAGGATCTCTGTAAGTACAACATCAAAACAGCTTGTTTGTGTTTGTCAGCCGCAACATCATCGCTGTGAAGCGCCACATCCTTTGACATGACGGTGTCTTCCGGCCAAGCAAGCGCGTCTGATTCCTGCGGTCATGACGAATCGTGGGCACCGGTCTATTTTGAGGGCTATGACAAGACTCGGTGGGTCAAAGGATCAAAGCATATGTGTGTTTGCACCTGAGGGGCAAGGCAGCAGCTGCAGAAGCCAGGGAATGACAGTTGTGAGGGGCTATTTGACCAGGACACTGCGTCTAAATCCGTACACGGCCCACTGAATGCACAATGAGGAGACTGAATCATTTCCCCAGCAGAAAATATTCCCTTGTGAACTTTCCGTGTAGGATTCTACAACAAAAATGGTATAATCTCCTTTGGCTACAGGACCAAAGGTTACCGCCAGCAATGTTTGAAAAAGAGCAGATAAGTAAATATTTGTGCGAAAGAAATACCGACAGCTTGTTCAAGTACAGCGGGCAGTCCTCCAGCAAAATAATTTTAAAGGAACACACTTTTCTTAGCGGTCTAAACTGGAGTAAGATGAGAGATCACTCATTTCATCACGGCAGGTGTTTAGCACATGTTTAAAAGTTAGCATCGCTCAGTAACTCCAAAGCGGTTTTAGCAACAGAAGGCCGGCTAGTTAGCTAGGTAACATTAGCTTGAACTTCTTCAGAACGACGAGTAACCATTAGACTCAGTTATTTCTCTAACTAGGCGGAATTTGCAAACTAGCTAACTAGCCAGCTGTCAACTAGTTAGTTAGCTAGCTAGCTAGCTTGCTAAATCCATGATATTTAAAGGCTACACACAGAAAATGAACTGAAGCATGAACAGTATGATGTGGATGAAGCATTAAGTTGTATTATTTTACTCATTTACTTTTGGATTTCTGTACTTGTTTTTAGTCGTTACAGCAAAACCTTGTTTCAGTGAGTCAGTGACTTGCTGTAAGTCTGTTTACTTAGTGTCGCAATAGCAACAGTACACATTAAAATGGCCGCCGCTCTGACCATTGAGTGGTCGGAAGACTAGAAAAGCACTTTACAAGTACAGGTCCATTTACCATTTACTCCTGTTCGATTTCTATGGAACAAACAGAGATACAAAAAAAGACAATATGAAAAGGTTTAAAGGAACAATTAGCTCAGGCATTAAGAGATATTTCCAAAGAAAGCACCAGATGAGAGACTCTTGCAGTGAAAACGTGCCCCGCTGTGACTCGTGCCTTGAGAATTTAATGGACCTTTATCAATGCGAGCAGCAAGTGAACGGTCAACTTGCTCCTGCGTCTTGTCCAATCATTGTCGGACACTGAAGAACAACCACTCTGCAGTGAGATGGGGTGCAGGCGGCAAGAGACAAAGTGATAAACGACACAGACGGTGACAGTATTTGGACCGAAGAATTAATTCTGTTTCACGTGAGCAGAAATACTTTCACATAATATTCAACATATTTTTGTTTGAATATCTTTTGGTGCATATTTTAACACAAGAGTGTGCTTAATTGAGAGTGAATGTGTATTTTGTTAGGAATGACCTCAACTTTTCATTCATGCAAGGAAAAATGGGTAATTTCTTCTTTCAAAAGTGACTTAGTCTTGCTTTAAATCACAGTTATGTGTATTGGCCTATAAACTATATTATGATTCATTTTTAAATCTCATACTCATACTCCCTGACATATTTTACATTACAGTTTGTCTTCTTTCATATAAAGGAGCTCTAAATTATTCAATTATATTAAATATATAAAACATTAACAGATATTTCAGAAGACAGCACCTTTTCTATGTAGGACATTTATATAACAAACCCAACCCACTGTGCTAGATATCAATCTTCTCATCTGTCTGTGGGTAGTGGCAAAAAGAAGAAGAATATTTCCCAAAATGTCAGTATTCATTTAAAGCTTACGGAAAAAAAACAATCAAATGGAAAAAAAAAAAGGTTTCGCAGCAGGCAGCTCGAGTTACACACTCACTGTTTTGAGAAACATCTTTTTCTTTGCTGCTCGGTTTCCCCTGCCCCTGTAAGTGTGCCTTTTTTTTTTTTTTTTAAAGCGTGGTCTGTAAAGACCGCTACACCCTCATACAATCATTTCCTGGATCCCACAGGAGAAGAAAGAAACAGATGGGGAATGAAACAGTGCTGCTTGTCTGTGCTCATTCAATGGAGGGGTGTGTGTGTGTGTGTGTGTGTGTGTGTGTGTGTGTGTGTGTCTACATGCGTGAGGGGGGTCTTAAGCATGCAGCACCCGTTGTCCGTGGCTATTTGTTTGTGTATTCAAATAGTGTTTACAAGAATAAACCCCACGGTGTAAAATTTTATTTTTCACGTGTGTGTGTGTGTTGAGTAAGAACCATGAGGGAGAGAGGGATGGCGAACCTGTGCGTAGGTTGTGTCGTATGCAGCCGTGAGGAGGAATGAAAGAGCCAGTAATTGGCCACCGTAGAAAGCCTTTTCTTCAGTGTTGCAGTAACACTCAAAGGCATCTTTTCAGGGCTCGACTCTATTCTACTTACCACGGAGCGTACTTACTCTTCCCTATCTTAACATACGTTATAATTTTCACTTCTCAAAAATGTTCTAAATAGTGCAGTTGAGTGACGATAACCATACCGGTAACGTACATCTATGGAGCCCCCGCGGCTCGCCCCGAGTCAATCCCTCACAGACTCTCTCCATCTGCCTTAAACGTCAACGATCACGAAGTGCTCCTTTGTCACCACGAAGCTATTGTTTGAAGAGGTTCAAAACAGGATTTGACGGTTTACATCTCAAATTAAAATGTCTGTAGTATAAGCTTTTGTACGTGCAATGTTACAAAACCAAAAGAATTCTGAATCGTGTCACGCAGAGAATGAACACGCTTATTTCAGAGATTTAACACACTCCTCTTAGAGCCCTATCAGCTATGCATTCTGGGATTTCTGGCAGGGAGAAAAATACAAAAAAGCTGCTTGAAAAAGCATCCAAAGTGGAAACTAATAGTCAACGAAGCATGTTTGAACTACTACATTTTGGTCAGGACTTCAAAATTCAAAGAAACTTTTAGTTTGATTGTCATAATTATGTTGCGACTGTGCCTGTAGTCTTTGTGATGTATCATACAATACAAACTCAGGGTGACGCATGCTCGGGAGACCGGCTGTTCGTTCCCGCTCACCTACTTTCCATCAGTCATCATGTCTGCTACAGCTCCACCGCCACCGACCACAAGGAACAAACACTGTCAAAACACTCATTAACTCATTCATTTAAACAGAGCCCACACACTGAGTATAAATATTTAAAAAGACCAAGCTGGAATTTAACATACTCGTCAGGCATTCAAGTCACTGGAGAGAATTTACTTTCATAAACAACTGTTTAATTCAAGCTTATTTGGACCAATAACGTAACATATTTCGCAGCAATATATGGCCTTTAAAATGCTTTACAAAAACTGAATTCGACTCATTTATGGAGTCAAACAACAGTAAACCACTCCAATTATGGTTTGGAGATGGAGATTATGACAAAGACCTCTCAATTTTCAGACGATTCAATGACAGACAATGGTAAAATAAGCTTTTTAAGTGGGCTCGTTTCATGTCGACGTGAGCTGGGGTAGTAAGCAGTCTGGTTGGCTGTGATACACAGCAGCTCCACAGCGCTGTCATTTTATGAGAGGTTTTAAGACTTCTGCCAGGAGGGAAGAGAGATTTAGAGACGGTTGCGGAGGTAGCCAATCCACTGGGCTATCCAAACGTCTTTGGTCACAGGTGTATATCGTCCCCTGAAATGGCATTAAAAATGGTAGGAGCCCATTCCAACAGACAGTTAAGCCGTTTGAAAAACAGCCACACAAATTTAAGCCACAGTTTTGAGTAAAAGGTCTCTGGCAGCTGTGCCTCCAAATCTCTCAGCCCCTTTAACTGTCAAATAATGGCAGCAGTGATTAATTGCATCTCTTGCCTTGAACCCAACCGTTACCTCTTGCTTTACGGTATAAAAAAAGAAAAGGCCCCCTCATCTTTAATATGCCACTTCTTTACTTGAGTTAAATATGGCAGGTCTTCTTCACAAGCCCTCGCTCGCCTTATTCCCCTAAACACGACCCTGCCTGCAGGTGAAACTCAATATAAAGAAAGGAGAGAATGAAGGGCATGGCAGATTCAGAGATTGGGGTTGCAGGGAGATGTGCCCCCTTGAACACAGCAATTAATCAATTAGCCGAGGCGAATCAATACTCCCCGCCCGGCTCGGCAGGCTGACAGCACTCAGGTGTAATTAAAATTGTAACTATTGACAAATCAAGATGGATGAAGCACTTCTCGCGCCGTTCTGCTCAGCTCCGAGAATGCGACTATCTTTGTGCGTGTTTCCACAAAATTTGCGCGGGGCATCAAGGTGCTCGAGTTGGTTGGGGGGGGGGTCAGGCACGAGTAACGCTGCGGGTCAAAGCCGCGCGTCCAAACACCCATCCCTCACTCTGTCATCTTCCATTATCATTGGGTCACTCCCATTTAGTAGACGACTGAGAGTGTTAAGTGGCTCGGTCATGTGTGAAGTGCATCCAATGCAAATGATAATCAAGATGTTAATAGAACAAATCGTCATTGCTCAAGTGTAAAGGAGTGCTGCGAAGGTACTTTCTCCAAAAGTGGGCAATATTCTTACACCTCCCGGAGGTTTAGATAAGGTAAGGATCTCCATTAGCAGGTGATACCAATAGGGGAGCTGGATGTGGGGATAGAGAAGCTGGCTAAGAAAACAAGTGACAAACTCTTGTAAAAGACAAATTAAGCCTTTGGTGAGCCTCCAGATAACTGGCGATGCTGCCATCACCTCTTTTCATTTTTCTCTCACTGCGTAATGCTTTCTACTCATAGGAAGACAATTGTGAAGTACATCTGTTCGCGAAAAGAAGAAGAAGAAGAAAAAAGATCATTTGACAAGTGTCGTTGTTGTTTACACAGTGTTTGGCAGGAGTCAAAAAGAACTCATCAAAAGCAATATCATAGCCGTCCATGATCAATGTGCAAACACCAGCAGAGCACGTTCTCTTCTTCGGAGATGTGAGACGCGTTCCAACTAGGGAATCATGCCTTGAATCTCTTGAGACCTCGAAGCGTCAAGCGAGAGAAAAAAAATGACAGAAATTTCAATGAGTTTGGTTTTCACCGGGGAGCAGTCATTTATGGTACTGTTGAAAGAGGAGGACACATTGGCCTCACATAGTTGATGCACTGAAAAGAAATCTCGTTATTACTTTCTCCCGTTTGTAGCTCTCAATCAGTGGAAAGTTCATTCGTTGGCTAATTACACAACGACGAGGAATATATCTACCAACTGCAGAGCAAGCCACCAAGAATTCTCCTCACAGTATTCAACGTATCGGACTCTGAAGCCCAGTCGCTTCCATTATGGTCGAACACTCCACTCCCAACTTAACTGTCGTCCTGCATTTCATTTAATGCACCGCATGCTTCCACTTCAACTATCATCCCCCCCGGGCCCTTCATCTTTCTCCATCTTCAATACATCTGCCGTTTATCTTTTGTCTTTCGGGAATACATTCGTCGGCGTCTTAACACGAAGTCCAACAAAATGGTGCGTCTAAATCCGAGTGCAGGCAACGCTTTCTTTTTCCTTTTTTTTTATCCAAAAAGGTGCCTTTCCCAGACAATCTGTTTCAGATCTCAAGACCGCACCGAACCGTTGGAGGGTTTTCTAATTCAAGTGGTTACGAGATGAGTCTTTAACCCATTATGAGCCATTGGATTTTTTTTGTAGTCAAACGACAAGATGCATTTGATTCTGCCGGTGATGAGAGGCAATGGACTCACACACAGTGATTTTCTTAGGGGTCATTGCACATCGTCTGTCACAGATCTCTCACAGATCTCTCGGAGATCGGTAGTGTCATTAGCGTACATCCACGTCAACATTACAACAGACTTGGTCCAACAATTTTTATATCCAGGATGCCTTGGCGGGATCTTGAATGCATCACAGGCCCTGTACTTTAGGACAGTGTGTAGGTTTTGTCATCAAACGCATTAAATTGAAGAAATAAAAGCATGTGTAAACACGAGGGCTGGCAGATAAGATGTATACGAGGCTGCAGCGTGACGGATTTCAGCGGACATCACATTTGATGGAAATGCCTTGGGGATTAGAGCGAAAGCCGCCTGTATCACAATGTTAAGGCGCCGTCTTAACATAAATATATTCAACTATCATTAGAGGACTGAATCTAAAACATAGCCTCCGAAAATAGAAATCCCATTCAAAGCCAAATGAATAAACAGGCTCATTCCTTCCCTATAATGTGTGAGTAATACCTCATAACAGTGAGCTTATCCTCCAAATGCATCTTATAGCTGGAGGCAGAACAAGTCTCATGTTCTAATAGTTCTCTTCATTCCGAATTATTATTATGTAAAGCATAAAAATGTGTTCTCTCATCAAATCAAAGCACCTCACAAATCAAAGTTAAGGCAATTACAATTTTATTCCGCCCTTTCAAATGGCAACAGCTGTTTCCCTTGGTCAAAATTGCAGTGTAATTGCACACGGTAGCATATGGTTATGGCTGATTAATCCAACTGGGGGTGAAGGCCCCATTATTCCTGCATGGGATGGGTAAATAGGCAGTGGATCCAAGCGCTGGATAGATGGGTAATGGGATGGCAAAAAAAAGGGAATGGGCCTTTGATGAGACGTCTGTTAAGAGATGACGTGATTGTCAGAATCGATCAGGCCTTCTACCATCCCTATCTAAGCCATTACATTGATTTGCTTGTCATCCGGCTGCTTCAAGGGAGAATCATGCCAGCGGTATCAAGCCATGTAGAAAAGAGTAGCAGTTTAGGCTAAATCCACATAATATATGGCTCTGGGCCTCAAGGAACTCCATGAACTTCTTGTTCATCCGGCACTGCAGGGAGATTGTTAGAGCCCCAGGGGAGCCCGGTGCAAGTCAGGGGTGTGATGATGGCTAAAGGACGGCTCACTGGCCACCAAAAGTGGATTTTTAAAGGCCGATATAAGGCCGATAGTTTGGAGGGAGACAAAAAGATCTGCCAATATCAGATCTCTAGCACACAGATATTAACTTTCATTAAAATGTATCTCAAGTACTGTACATATTGACTTAATTCATGGAGCCTCCATTCAAAACAGTAATGGTGGAGGTGGCGCATTCGTCGGCCACTATCGGAGCCCAGTTCTGTCAATAACAATAGTTTTTTAAAACATCGATGTCCTCCAGCTAGGACTGGCCACTTGTCCACAGACACACACCCGCAAGCACACACCCACTTATGTATGCATACCAATTATGAGTCCACTTGCAGAAACACACACAAAACACCTTCCCCAGGGAATAGCAATTACAGGGTTCAGAGGTGGTTTCCCAAGCCCCCAGCCAATCTGACTCCATTTCTACTATAAACACACACAGATCCACATGAGTGAGTCTGGTTTGGGGGCCTCCTGAAGCTAGTGTCACTCCAAAGGTCCACGCTCATTTCCATCTCGCCGCATGAGGGAGGATGCTGGTAAACAAGCCCCGACTCTGGCTCCCCCCTGCCTATCCCCGCATGCATAATGGCCCTCTTAAAGAGCGAGAGAAAAGTCGAAGTCCATAATCACATCCCTTCCTCTGGATTTTTTTATTTATTTTGGAGGTCATTTCGGAGACCACTTTGAAGGACACGTGCAGGAACAGACCACGCTCACTACTTGGCACCGGGAGGCTGAAAGTGGTGTGTGGTGTAAAAAGTGCAGAAGCCCCCCAGGTGCTAATTTGGGAGTGCAGAACCGTGGGTTAGCTTTGCTCCGCAGATATGGAAACACAGGATACGCTTCCACCGCAGAGGTATTAAAACAAGATGGAAAGCCCTGCCGTAAATCCTTCAATCCATTCTCAGCGCAGAACCGTGTTCGGGCCGAAGCTTTATTGTTGCGACTTGAACAAAGCAGAGTGAAAGCAGCAGCAGCATCAAAAGAACAACGCCGTAGCGCTGTAAAGCCTGGTACAACACACATGTAAGCCATCAGGGTTCCTCCTTACTGTTCACCAAAGGTAGCCTGTACATGAAGGTGCACCAGCTTACTGTACATGGAAATATGCACTCGCCAAAACAAGCTACAGAGAGAGCCATAACTCCTCAGCATGTAATCCGGCTTGCACTAGTGCATAGCATAATGATCAAAGGAGCGCTTTAAGACTACGGGAAGAAAAAGAGAATCAACAGAATAATCCACTTCATTCAGAGCCCCGATTAGGATATATGGCTTCACAATGATAATCGGCCCGTCACTACTAAAGCCAAAAGGTAGACAAGTGGTATCTTTTAGTTGTTTGTCCAGCAGGTCATTAAATCCTGACCCCTGTCCATCTGAATCAATGGAGAGAATTCCCATCTGGCCTGGGAGGGCCCCTTTACCCAGTCCGCCCAGTAATGCCAACAGAACCCAAATCAATAACCACGCGAAGACAAATAGAACGGCTCTGGCAAATGCTGACCAGCCTCCTTTGTGCCATGTTCCCAGACAGCCGGCAAGATGGCAAGGGCTTAAACAGAGACTATTTGTGAATAAGAAAGCTACAATTTCGCCTCAGCCCGACAGTTCTTGTTCTGGTCAACGTGTCTGGGCAGCACGGCACTTGAAAAGAGTACAATCCTAAATTGTTGGGTTTTTTTTCCCAGTCCAATAGCCATTTTTTTTGCGAGGGATTACATAACTAGTGTTTTTCAAAGAGCAGGACTGGCTGAAATGTGAGGATTCAAGTCCTCAGAATGTATTAAATGATATGAGAGAGAAAAATGAAAAGTGGCTGGCATGCCAATGAGGGAATGTGGAGGCAAATGCGGTCACTGAACAGATAGCTGTGAAAACGGCATTGATTATGGCGCGCCATTGTCACCCAGAAGCACCCTCTGAGGAGCGAGACGTTCCTGGTGGCATCATTTTTTATGTCATCTCGCCCAAATTAGGCTGGCCTTGTTTGTTTTTTCCTGCTACATTAAAAGTATTTCAGGGATCTTTGAGCTTCAGAGACACAAAATCCCAAGTCTGACCAAAAAGCATGTCTATCCTTTGGGATATGTTTTTAAGCCTTTTAATGCTCGTCTGTATCAAAATATGCTTTCGTTCATCGTATGGAGACAGGTTATGTTCTTTCTGGTCGCTACAAGAGTATCAATTGGAGGGCATTCACATGTGCAGCCCACTCCCTTAGCGGGGGGCTGTGTGTTATAGTCAGTCTGAACACGACCTTACACTCATGTAACAGCCAGAGCCACAAGTCCTTCTGCACTCACAAGTAATTTCGGAGTTAAAGGGAAGTTTGTGCGTTTGCCTGTTTGCATTCGCCGAATTTCTACCTGCATTTTAACAAGGTGCCTCTTTGGTACCTTAAAAACGGAGGGTGGATTATCCAATACAATTAGATGTCTTGGATAATGTCACGCAGCATGCTGAATGCAGAAAAAATCCTATCGGGTTTGGCAGGATGTCACAGCCTAGAATAAACCTCGAGAAAGCTCCAGACGAAGATGCTTGACAGATGTTGAAACCTTCTCACCCTTCCCCTCCTTGCGCTTATACACGTCTGTACGAACACGACGTCTTCACACAGTGAAAGAGAGGACACAGCAGGCCCCGACAGAAGTGGATGATGCTCGAAAGACGCAGTGATGAAACCCTCTTGTCACACATATTAATATTAATCACAAACAAAGAAGTCCTTTTATGCACAATAGCGCACACTTAAATTATTTGAGGGTTGGGGGGGCCTTTCAACACCGCTGTCAGAATAATAATAGAACAAACCTTTGGTAATAACAAGAACAGTGTATTGATGATTATGAGTAATATATTCCTACTAGTGCACTGTGGGAGGACGGCCTGTACATCCAGGAGACGGAGTGTGAAAAGTGTGTGAGTTGTGTTTATGGGCGTCAATAGGTGAGAAGTTCACTCATGGGGTCTTTCAGATTCATTCAAATCATCCGGAGGCTTGGCCACAGCCGTACTTCATAGAAAATATATAGTATCACTGTGGTTAAGGAGCATATATAAAGGAACGTGGGAATAAAAATGAGGACCTGCCATCAAGTCACTATTCTCCTCTCCTTCCATCTGCTTCCCCGCACGATGACCTTGTCACAGCTCCGATACGTCATTCTTTTAATGAGCACTGACTCAAGCATTCTTGTGTCTTTTGGATTTATGTTTACTTGTTTTCATTTGTAAGCCATGAGCTCTCGCTCTCAATGTATTTCACAGAGCTCATGTGAAGAAAAAAAAAAAAAACTTCGATTGGACTGGTATTTCAAAAACGGGGCCCGGGGTCGATTGGAAACAGCCCCACTTGCAGGAGCTGTGGAAGTGCTCTCTGGAGAGGAAAAACAAAAAGGTCTTTCAGTTACACCTTTCTCTTGGACTTGCCACTACCAGGGACCTTGGGTGGGAAGTTTTGTTTTATTGAACGCAGCGCAGTGAAACTCCAGACATCCCTGTGAGAAATCCATCACTAGACTTTGACCATGAGTTTTCTCGCCAGCCCTGAATACTAAAAACGATATGTTGTGACCTTTTTGCCAAAGTGCTGGCTGCAGGGATCTAGGACGGCCTCGTTGTTTCTCTCTTCTTCTTTTTTTGTGTGCAAACTATTTCATAGGGCACAGCTGCCACGAGGAACCAGTAATCCTCTAGTCTGTCAATTAAGATGACCCCATGCAGCTCCAGGCATCCCTCACGTTACAATCGCAATCCGGTTCTTTACCTCTGGCTTTGGTCAAATCCATCACCGTCAGTTTCAAATCACCCTAAAAAGAACTTGTACCTGCTGCTAATAAAAGAGTTTCTCATATCAAAGACGGGCTTTGATCAACCGTCTAAAAAGGCAGATCTGCAGGCATCCGCCGTCTGTGTTCTACCACCATGGGGTTGGAGATTGGCTGCTCAGGGTCTCAAGTGCACGCAGACACAACCCACACACGTCGACACGATTGTCTCGGTGGAGTAGAAGAGTCACGTCGAAGAGAAAAAAAGATGAAAGTACTGGAGGCACAACAGTCTTACACTGCCACGTGCAACCGCAGCTTCCACCTTTTTTCATCTGAAAACCATCGACGCGCTGGCGGAAAATTCACGCCGCACGCCTATGATTATGCGCCCTACTTTGGTCGCCCGTGATAAGAATGCATCCAATTTGACTTCCCTCCGAAGCAGTCGAGAGGTGCTCCCAAACCGCTTGCATTTCATTCCAGCCCTTTCATTTCAATCCAATCTTCTAACAGATTTAAAAATGGAGATGACATCCTTGACTTCTATTACTATGTCAAGGTCCAATACAGTAAGCTAAAAGAAGAAAAAATAGGCTGTCACTCTAAACGTGTGCATCCTCGCCAGACGACAGACAGCACGACAGACAGCACGAAATAGCCGAAATAGCCCCCCCACACCACCTCACCCCACCCCACGCACACGCTGTCAAAAACATCCTCGTGGATGCTAATCTGAGTGGCCACGCCTCTGACAGAATGAAGTCCTCAACTCCCTCTAAAGCTCCCAAAGTGTCGAGCTGTAGCCCAGTCTGGCTAATCTGCAGACGTTGAGTGATGCAGAAGTATGTATGCCAAACATGGCATTCCAATAGAGTCCCCCCCCCTCCTCCCCCGACCGCCGCTCCAAAATAGACGTGTTAGAAATGACAAAAACCAGCAGGCGAGCCCAGCATTGTCTCGCCGTGACCTCGGTAAATGAATGGAAGTGAAGAGTGGGACGGACCCGACAGCTCCTCGAACTGTCACTTTAAACAATACATCCGGGGCGAGTTGGGAGAACGGACTGTTTTTTTTCCCCCCTGATATGAAGACGAGTGTGTTTACTGCATGTGTCAGCTACCAAAAATAGGGTGCGTGAGTGTCACGGGGGGGGCCCTTTGTTTGAAATGCAGAACGCTTCCCCGTTTCAGATAAGTACGCCACGCCAACTGACAGACCGAGTGTAAATTAGCCGTCAGTCAGACAGCGAAGAATATTAACAGTGAAACTGTGTCTGTTTTTCTTGCTGCTCACGATGATGATGAAAGGAAAAATA
Source organism: Cyclopterus lumpus (assembly GCF_009769545.1). Taxonomy (NCBI): domain Eukaryota; kingdom Metazoa; phylum Chordata; class Actinopteri; order Perciformes; family Cyclopteridae; genus Cyclopterus; species Cyclopterus lumpus. Next base: position 14,982,571 of record NC_046984.1, on the reverse strand, counting down.
CAAAAACACAAGTTCTCTCTCTCTCTTTCTGCTGAGCACGCCTTAAAGCCAGACTTCATAGCACTTTGGTCCGATGAAGGCCGCTCTCCCGTCGTTAAGAAGCCGTTTTTTTCCGGTGGACTGGTCATTAAAATGTGGCAAGCGGTGGCTGACACGTCCGTCCAGAGGCATGCCACTCGCCTCGTCGTGTTCTTTAATCATCGCGTGGAAGGAGAGCAGCCCACACCGGGGTCGCTTTCAACGAGCCCCGCGCCACCAAACGGGTTTGAGTGTTCGTCCGGGATGCAATTAAGAGTCCAATTAAATCCTGCGTCCACGAGCGACGGGGAATCTGAGGGCCACTGCCTGGATGGACGGAGCCGAGAGGGAGCGGCCGGCTGTCAAGGCCTTCTCCTCCGGGGGGGGGGATTTAGATTTAACTTGCTCGGCATAAATAAGCATGAAGAGTGGACCGGGAGCAGGAATCCAGAATCAGATACAGAGAAGAGATATATACGGTTATAGAGAGAGGGAGCCGCAATGTCAGGACTCTTTATCCCTAGGACACACAAGGTATCAATCTCCTGCAAATGTCAGGCACTAGGATGTGCCCTCATGAATGATGGATATCTGTCTTGTTTTTGTTTTTTTCATCTCCTCTACATTGTATTATCGAGTAAGCGTCACCCAGGGCTTAGAGTCTATCTCGAGAGGTAATACTCCCACCTCGCAGTGGCAGCAATACCTGAATCCCAATAATCCCAGTGGAGAGTGGAGGAAAGCAAAGAGCAAGAGGGCTTCTTTTTTCTTTTTTTTTTAAACCTTCTGTCATCCTTTGGAAGAGTCGACTTTGATAAAGGTGTGTGGATTACGTGGGAGGAGAGAGAAACCTACATATTGAGTGAGGAAGCAATTAAGATGCTTGGGTACTTTGCTGAGGACCCCCCTGGAGCACCCTGTAGGACCCACGGTGCGCACTCTGCTCTCCATCTATGCTAAAAAATAAATAAAGTGAAACTTTTACTGTTGCAAAAAAAAAAAAAACTGTCATTAACGGGAACATCTTCTCCAGGGACGTAAGAGTTGGGTTTTGAGTTTACAAGTAGACTGTGTGCTGGGCTCCAGAGACCCACTCAAGAGTCTCCACAGGAATATTACAGGAATCTTGAGGGATTATTGCGGTGAGAATTTGAATGTATACTCCATCCAACTAAAGCAACTAAAGCCAAAAAGAAGGAGGGAGGGAGGGAGAGAGAGAGGAGAAAAAAAAGAAAAGAAAACACAGCCACGGATTCCAGTTGCTCCCCTCGCGCTCAGGGGAAACAGGCTGCATAACTCTCAAAGAACCAATTAATTTCCACCATTGCGACACTTTCGACGTGCACGTGCACGCGCTCCCGCTAAACGCTGTGTGTGAATACGTGGGCCTATCAACTTTTGTTTTGATTTCCAAAAGGGAGCGGGTTTGATTAATGAATTAGTAGTATAGTAATCAAACAGCTGCGCTTCTAATGACACGTTCATACAAAAAAAAAAACTACATTACAACCAGAGCTTCATCGATGACACGCACACACACACACAGAGAGAGAGACACACATCAAGCATGATCTGGACATTGAATTCAGCATTTTTGGGTGAAGTTGGTGTTTGTGGACAACCGGTGAAAAAAGTCTCCCCGACGCGTAAAATCGACGTTTACCAGCCGCCGATATGCGTCTCCGGCCGGGCATTTAACATGGAGCCGTGTCACAGCAATGTGGAGCCTAATAGGGAAATTACAGGCTAGGTGCAACAAGGCAACACGCATCACGGATCCGGATCCCAGCGTTGCAGGGAGGGGGGGGGGGGGGGGGGGGGGGTGCGACGGCGTGGTGGCCCCTCTTACCTTGCTCTTGTGTGGAGTGGATGAGTGAGGAAAAAAATAGAATCCATGTGACGCGCCACATCGATCCGCTCCAGGAGTCCCCGAACATCGTGCCAAACCCGGGCAGGACTGGACAACAAGTGCCCGGTGAGCTGTGTGGGTACAAGGTGGTTGGCTTAGGGGGGCGTGCTACGACTGTGTGTGCCGAGTCCCGGCGTGGCTGCGCTGTCGTCGGGGGGTCTTCTCTGTCTGGGAACTCCGTCGTCACCTCCAGCCGGGGCAAAGAGCGCCGATCTGGGAGCGCAACAACAACAACCCCCCCCCAAAAAAAAAAAAAACGAGCCGCCGCCGGTGCTGCCTGTCGCGACCGGAGAAATCCACTCCAACGGAGTGTATATTTGTTTGAGTGTTCTCGTTCCGCAGACCCCGAGTTGGCTCTCTCTGAAGTATCGGACCCAACTCCGGCTGATGAATCCAGGTTAAGTCCACATGCAGTCCATATGTCGCTGCACCTGTAAGAAGACAACCTGCACCTCGGACTTTTTCATCCACACTTCTCGCGTCCTTGAGATGCCGACTTCTTCTTCCTCCTCTTCTTCTTCCTCTTCTTCCTCTTCTTCTTCCTCTTCTTCTTCCTCTTCTTTCCCCCTGCCTCTTATAACTTCAAACTTGCCACCGGCGCCGTTGTACCGCGACCCTCTCGGTTTCAGTTTCGGTCTCTCCAGAAAACAGCGGACCGACTTTTAACTCGAATCCTGCCCGCAGCGCGCTGTCAAGGTCGGGGCCACGTTCAGAGTCTCTGACAGGAGCGGCGAGGAGAAGTTCAGCCGCTCTGAGAGCGGAGAACGAGGGCGGCGGAGGTGGTGCCGGCTGGCTGGGTGGGTGGAGGTGGCTGGGTGGGGGGGGGGAGCGCAGAAACTTGCACGCAGTCACGCTGTCATGGTCGGAGCGTGCCGCGGAGGAGAGCCCGGCTGCCGGTGTGCGTCGGAGGAGGACGAGTCCCCGGTTCTTTATGAGGGAACGTTGGGCTCTGCGTGCGCTGGCAGCGCAGCGCAGGTTGCCACCATGCGGCCGGGTGCAACAACACACGACCGGCCACTACACAGACAAGCTTCTTTTCTATTTTTTTAGAGGAATGTATTGCTTTCCACACCGCAGAAAGAAAAAAAAGAAAAAAACGTCGAATGAATATATATATAGACCTTTTTGTCAAAAAAAATGATTTAGGGAGCACGTGCTCTGCTTGTGTTGCCAGGTCTGCTCATGGTGCCCGAAGAGACATCATTGTAATGTTTCTGTGGGGGATTTACAACGTGTCTGAAATGTATTAACCTTCTAGTGTGTTTCTTATCCCCCGTTGCATCATTAAAAAGGATTTATATGTTGTTACTTTCAGCAGGTGACTTGGTGTAAATAGTGCAGCACCCTCCTGAGAACGGTTGCATGGCTCCTTTCTTCCTCAGTTGAGGCTGTGGAATCATGTAACCCCCCCCCCCCACACACACACACACACACACGCGCACACACACGCACACACACATTGTCTGAGGAGCATGACACGACTAGAAAGAGACAAGAAAGTCTTTACACAGCCGGGACTGAACCTGCTGCGATGTTATCTCGTCTGTGCTCATGCTCTGCGTTGGAGAGGAGGGGAGGACATGGGAGAAGGAGAGGGTGAGAAATGAACGAGTGGAGGACAGAAGGAGGAAGAGCTGAGAGATGGTGAGAGAAGAGAGAGAGAGAGAGGGTGATGGAGAGTTACTGAGAAAACGCTGTTTCCGAGATGACAGTATCGGCAAAGTGGGAGGCTGAGGGAGAGAATGAGAGCGCATGACAGAGCGAATGTTCCTGTCTTTAAAAAAAAAATGACAGTGCCTTGCCAGGAGAAAGTGCTTAATGTTTGTAATGTTTTTGTTGTTGTTGTTGTTGTTGTTGTTGTTATTTTTGGCGAGTCCCATCTAAGCCGCCACAGGGCAGCAAGGATAATAATGCACCGTGGTAATAGCTTCCGGTGTTTCTCGGCACGATTTTCCAGCTGACTTTTCTCGCTCTTATCCAGAAAATGTCATACCTTGCACAAAAGTTAATAATAAGAGAGTTGGCATCAGGAAAAGCAAGACGGAGGAGTGCTTCCTTGGCCCCCCACACCCCCACCCACAGGGCTGCTCAGGCACCTGATTAGGATTTTTTTATTTTTTTTTCAAAGCACTGTGACTGAACTCAGCAAGAGGGGTAATCTAGAAAATCCCTGGACACAGTATTTTGAGCCACAGCCGTGGCAATGGCTCCGTTTGTTTGAATGTCCTCAAGCTGAACTCACTTTAGTGAGAGACGCTCTTTTTATCCGGCCCAAGCATTAGCCACACAACTGGTAATGATGATTCAGAAGTATCTGCAGAAGACTGCAATTATTTCCAGTTATTCTGACTGTTTGCCCCCCGGAGCATCCGTATTTAACACCTTAAAACCAGACCATCAGAGGCCATTTTTTTTTGCACAGCGGAAGGAGGAAGGCAAAGAAATCTGGAAGTAATTGGGAGAAAAATCTGCCGAACTGACCGTGAACTCTTTGCAGAGCATTTCGTGACGGTGGCATGTAATACCAATGGAGATTCAATAATTATGAGGGGGCACACAAATTACTAGGTTAAACGGAAATATGTTTTAATACAAATGTTGTTGGGAGGCGGTTGTAGTGGATGGATGAGTGCGTGGGTCAGACATGGAGGCCGATGTTCACGGGACATAAACAGTGGTCATCTGGGTGAAGTGCAGCTCTAACTATGAAATTCAGCTCTCGTTTAATTTCTATCAACAAAGTAGAAGTCAAAAAAGACACTCGGAGGTAAAAACTCCCCCCTGTGCATCTTCTGAGGCCCGGAGGAGAGCAACAGGCGAGGCATCTTTAAACAATAAAGGGCATTAATGTTCGAAACGATGGGAGGTACAAACCACGGCCCTGGTCAACAGCTCGGATCCTCACCTCGGCTTGGCTGCGAAGGATTGTACCTGGGACACGGTAACATCGCAAACACAGGCACGGACACGTAGTTTCAAAATCGGAAAAATAATATCAGAGGTGTGGTCTGTCGGCTGCGCATATTGATCGGCGGAAGAAGGCGGACCAGAGGCAAGACTCTTGAGTGCTTCAGAGAGATCTGTAAAGATTACTTTCTCCACACACACACACACACACACACACACACACACACACACACCACTCTGGTGCTAAAACGGACCCCAATGACAACTTGCGGGTAACGGTGGACGCACTGACCTCCTCCCGTCGCCGTTTTCCACCGGGCGAGTCGTGTCCCTTAAATGAGAGGCTCGCGACTGTTTATCAAGCATTTCTCACACCATTAACATCTCTCCGTCAATTAGCGCCCCGTTTAAGGCGAGGGCGTCAAAGGAATGGGGATCTTCTTAACCAAAGTGAATGCTCCTTCCTCTCTTCCACCACTCTGACCGATCTCACTGGAGGTTTAATGAATCGGAACAAGCAGGAGATAATGGGAATGGGAGCTCGGTGGGAGGCCGAGGGGGCGATGAGCGTTGCTTATTACCTCCAAGGCCAATTACAATAAATATCTGTCATAGTGTCCGTCTGATAGAGAAAGAACGGCGGTCTCCCCTGGGGCGTCGCTGACCATCTCAATGCCCCCCGGTACACACAAACCCAGTGAGCTGAACGCAGCCTTGATTAGAGGGATATTTATGCAGCATTGTACATTCACAAGTGCAGGTCAGTTTACCCCCTCCGAGCTTATGAGAGCGGTAGTGTGAGCAGGCGTTGTGGCTGATTTATACCCCTGCGGCATTGCACCTCATGCGTCCTGTGCCGTCTGGTGCACGGCACCTCTCGTGCTTGACATTGCACGTGGTATGTTATTCTTTTTTTGATTTGGACTCGCGGTTTTCAAAGCGTTGATTTGTGTGCGAGATTCCATAATTGCACCGAAGTTTGGCCCAACACAAGCTACACTACTCAAAGAGCTAGCAACAAAAAAATAGAATTAGAATAAGTTTAAACAAATACGGTTGCTGTTCTTGATTTTGGTTCAATTTCAACGGCAACCTTCGGGGTCTGAAAAGTGAAGCCAATGCAGAAGTGACTTCAACCTGCATTCTTTCTAATGACCATAAGGGGGCAACTCCGCTGGTTTTTAAAACAGAAGTCTGAATGTATAGAAGTCAATGAAAAATTACTCTTATTTCTCACTCGATTTATTCCCGCAGCAAACATTGTAAACATGAGTTTATGGTCTAATCTCTTGTTTCAAGTCTACTTCAATAGAGCATTAATATTTAGAGACGTGCCAAAATCCAAGATGATGACGGCAAAAATGCAGAACTAGAGGCTTCAAAACGGCAGTCCAAAAACCAAACATTATTTTAATTAGATATTAAAATAGAGAGTTTTATGTTACAGGTTAATATTCCTGCAATAAAGCAGGGTCATAGAATAATGATGTCCTGGGCATAGTATGCTCAATTACTCAACGGAGCACCCCGTGAGGAATATTTTCGTTGGTAAAGCCATGGTATACTTCACTTTCATATTCACAACCTCTAAGTTGCATTGAATTTGCAAAAAAAGAACCAATTAAAAAAACTGTCTTATTTGTGTCAGGATCTTTAATCACGGGCATTCTGGCAGACGGAGATAAGTAAAAGAAAAATCCAACTGTATTCGTCAGAGAGAGTGAGCGAGATCAGTCAAAAAGCAGAGAGAGGAAAGAGGAGCAGAAGTGTTTGTGTAAAAGAGACAGATGGTCAAAATAGAAAAGAAATATGTTGAGCGGGAATGCGCCAACCTTGGCAAAGGAAGGCCCATAACGGGGAGTGAACGGTAAAGAAGAGGGTGGGCGTAGGAGTTAGAAAAGAAAAAAAGGAAAAGATGAAACAGTTTTAGGGAGTAATGTGAGAAACGAGGGGGGGGGGAAACTGCACTAATAACACATCTGTCTGCTTGTTGTTTCTGATTTGCCCGAGAAAATCCTATTTGACCACTCTGCACCAAATACTCCGCTCGGCCGGCTCTACATACGGGTACACTTATAAAATCAAATGCTTTCAAGAAGCTGAGTGCATGGAGACGACCGGTGCGGGCCACCTGAGCGGCGATTGCACTTGACCGCCCTCGGACTCGCATGTGCACTTCGCTCCCTTTCTCACAAAATGAATCATCGAGTTTTAAGCAACATCGGGACGGGAGTTTTTTTGTATTTTTTTTTTAATATTTGACCTCTGAGCCACGAGGATGCTTTTCATCGCAGGATCGACGTTTCATTCCAGCGATTTAGAGACGCTATACAGCCAGACTAATGACTGATGGGAGAAAAGCCGACTCAGTGCGTGCTAAAAATAGCACAGGGAGAGTGTGAACGCCCGTGTACACCTTAAATCGAGGATTCTCAGTCTGGCCCTTTTTTCTCCCCCCCGAATTCAGACGCTTTCGTTAAAAAAAGGGTTTCTTCGTCATCGCACGAGCGTGTTGCGGACAAACTGCGGTGACGGATTGCCTGCAGAGGTGCCGCCACCGCATGGCTCGTGAATCCATCTTCACTCTTATCACCGGATGGGGTGAAAATGAATTTAAAGCCTGGTCAACAGTGAAATAGAGCATCATTCTTTAAGTCCCGATTGAATTCTGTTGCCACGGGCCCCATTTGACAGATCCGAAGTGTCGCTCCGATGCCGACCGGCGACGCCGTCTGAGTGACTGCCGGTGCTTCCTTAACCCTCATTTGCAAGCCATTGGAATTCCACCTTTTAATAGAATGCATCTACACATGTGTGTTTATGCATCGCATATATACACAGAGGAATCAGAGGTATTGGGTTCATCTCTTTGAGGCACCTTGGATCAACAGAGCAGTCGATGCACAGCTGTAATTGGTGCAAACGTTAAACCCCGGGAACCTATATCAGATGGAGCATTGATGTTCCTCCGCCCACTGATATGAGTCCAGGTCAGTGCCTGAAGCCCCAACTCGCTGCTGGAGGTACGCTGCTGGGGTCTCGACCCTCACACACCCACCCATGCACAGAGATTCTTGAAGGCGGTGGCGGGTGATAAACTGCTGGAGATTTGTTAAGTGTTTTTTCTTCCAATTTCCCTCTTGAACAATGTACTCTCACCGGGATCTCATGCGAGAACATTTTCCAATTCTCATTTTGTACGAGTGCGCCACGTCCGACATGATGAATGCGTAAATGAGTGCGGCTTCATTGAGAATGGTAAAATAGCATAATTAACGCCCGAATAATACCATCTAAGGCTACGCCTCCTGCCCCATATGTCCTACTTTTTGGAGATCCATTAAGCAGAGTCCATAATTTAACACCTTTTGGCATCGGAATTAAAAAAGGACCTGCTAAAGCCAAGAAATAGGGGGGGGGGGGGGGGGGGGGTAACGAGTGCCGTTAATGTCACCTGAGGGTCGCACCGTCGCTGAGATAAAGAGGAAATGGTTCCGTATGAAAAATGTCTTTCCACAGCGAGGTGATCGATGGCAGCAATGGAAGGGGGCCAACAAATTGACATTGTTTCACAGTTTGAGAGTTTCATATAAAGAAGTGTTATTGTAGTGATATACAATAGCAAATGCAATTAATGGTACATTTAGAATTATATTAGCCTGTATTTATTTGAAGACTGTCAACATAATTAGGAAGTGGAGGTTTTCAAACTCCTTCAAAAGAAAATGAAATGCAAGATCATGAATAGACTTGCTTTTTGTGCCATCATTCGCCCGTTCACACACACACACACACATACACTAATGGAAGAGGCTACCAATGCAAGGTATCACCTGCCCATCAGGATTCAACTCATTCACAGTCACAACCATTTAGAGACCGTGTCTTCGGGAGCGATTTTAAAAAGGTAAAAATGTAGGCCAATTGCAGAGTTATTGCACATGACTCCTATACGACAGGTCTGGACCGTAAGTTGTATTCATACCTGAGAAAGAATCGGTGAAAGCAGCAAAAACAAATCTGTTCTCGCAGGAAGGCCCATTGTCTGATTTCAAGGTATCCTAAAAGAGGTAATTTACCCATTAGGAGAGTACTTTACTCTTTAAGTTGGCGCTCCCACTGTTACGTGTCAAAACAGTTTCCATTCTGCTAAATGTGACCCATGTTTTTCTTTTTCTTGATGAGGAATTTTTTTTACTTTTTGAGTGTCTGAAGGTTAAACATCCATTAGCGCAACATTTAATGCTCCGCTATTTATCTATTCATCATGTCCAGACGGGCACTGCCTGTTCGTACACGCAGATGAGCATGTTTCTTTTACCTTTTCAAATCATTACATGGGCTTGTGGAGGGATTTTCTTTTCTTCTTCCCCCCCCTGTGCACATTTAGAGGAGATTGTAAATGACTCTGAAAATGTTCCATTAATATGACTAGTTCCTGCACGAATTTATTTGTAAGTGCCTGTGCATGTTTTTTTTTTTTTTTTGTCCTTTTATTTTGAAGTTCCTCCGGTGAGACCGGAAATAGATGTACCTGTCGCAACTTGACATTGCAAAAGGTCCGTTAGTTTTACGTTTACTGAAGGAGAAGGAGTTCATGTTTGGTTATTCTTCAATCCACTTTACGGACTGCTAAGCTCCTAGCTGGAACGGGAACAAGGTACTTTGTGTTTATTTAGGCTTTAATTACATGTTTAGTGACTTTATTTTAATTAATTTGTGCATTGGTAAGAGCTCATTTCTGTTGTATTTGTTCCATAGCTCTTACGGTGATTTCTGGATCTTTATGGAAAAGGAACATTTGTGTTCAAAAAATAAAAGATTTCTGAAACATCAGTACGCTTCACCATTGTCCGGCTGGGGTCAGCTACAGTAAGAGCTTTACCCTCACCGACCTGACGACTTGCTGCCGCCATTACGGGCTGTGACGGAGGGTCCTCACCACGGCTGCTGCTGCTATGCTACGCTACATGTCCCAGCGTGTCGGCACGTAATCCAACTCAGCAATTCTGGTAGTGGTCTCATGGACTCGGTGCGATGGTCAAGTACGGTCACATCAACTGCTCCCCCCCCCCCCCTTTATTTATCACCATACAGTGGTGGAAATAAGGTGAGCTTCACATTAATTAACTCCCTTTAGACTCTTTCATACTGACCTGCTCATCTACAGCAAAGGGAAGAAACTGCTTTTGGCATTCAAAGGACATTTACGGACATTTTCTATTTAGAATTTCAAGTCACTGACTTGTGTCTGTATATAAACACAACTGTGTTGCTTTCTATTGTTGATATATGTGTATGCTGCTTCTTGCAAAGGTTTGATAACTGCTAAAAGGTTTCCATTGACAAAATAATTTAAGAAATATAGTTTATGATGTCAGAGTCCGGTAGCTTCACGGAGGCTGAGGAGCAGATGGTTAGTTCCCAAAACACAGTTCAAGATTTGCAGAGTGAGCTTCACTCACTGACAGATGTATCTGAGAGACCCTGTCTTAAGGACTTAATTGAAGCAAGATAACAGAGAAGTTTGATCGACTTTCAAGATAATCTGCGAGAAAATTACGACCAACCTGAAGTTCTCCGGCGCTCTGAACGCGCACGGAACCCTACAGAGAAGATGCGTTCTTTACAAGGTGAAGAAGCCAAGAAAAAGGAAAAAAGGCTGCTCTTCATGTATGAGAGATGGAAGCTCAATGTACGCAAAGCAAGAGATCAGATGAAAACGTACATGCCAGAGAGTGAGCTTTGGCCTCTCATTGAAGAGCTGAAGAAATGTAAGGATGACATCATGAACATGTATTATGAGATTCGAGATCTTGCCACACCTCCTACTGATGTGAGAAGACGAGTTGATACTTGTGAATCTGTTACCACGGAAATTGTCAATATTGCCTATAGTAGAACAATAGACGAAGACGGTGAGTTTATAGAGGACCAGGAAAGAAGACGCCTTCATGAACTGCTCCACCGTGAATGTGCAAAGTCTGTCTACGGATCCGCTGCTTCCTTTATAAGTAACACCCCATCTGAACACCAATCCGTGACTTCCTCCATAGCAGTTAAGCGTGCAGATGCAGCTGCTGAGCTTGCAGTGAAGGAAGCAAATTATGAGATGATGTTAGCAGAAGAAAGACAAAGGGAAGTGATCCGAGAATTAGAGGAACAGCAACGGAAAGCTCTAGAGGCACAAAGGCGTGAGTTGGAGCGACTGCAGGCAGAGAAGGAAGTGCGGGCAGCACAAGCTAAACTTAAGGTGTACGATAAGGAGACGGAACGTGAAGTCACTGGCTGCATTAACAACGAAAGGAATAAGGACGCAAGGAATGAGCCTGTGACCACAATCCCTTTATCACATGCTGCAACACCCTTTCAATCAGACATTTCCTCTCTCGCTCAGGTCTTTCAAGACAGCATAGCCTTGAATAGGCTCCCGCTTCCAGAGCCATCCATCTTCAGCGGTGATGCAATACAGTTCATTGAATGGAAAGCAGCATTCACTTCACTCATCGACCGAAGGGCAATCACTCCAGCTGAAAAACTCTACTATCTGAAGAAATACGTCGGTGGTCCAGCTCGTCAGGTGCTAGATGGCACTTTCTTCCGAAGCGATGATGAAGCCTATCAGGATGCCTGGAACAAGCTAAATCGTCGTTTTGGCCAGCCATTCACTATTCAGAGAGCATTCAGAGAGAAGCTCACCAATTGGCCAAAGATTCAAAGTAAGGATGCTCAAGGACTCAGAAGCTTCTCAGATTTTCTGAGTGCCTGTCAAGATGCCATGCCTCATGTCAAGGGTCTCGACATATTAAACGACTGTGAGGAAAACCAGAAGCTCATCCATAAACTACCAGACTGGGCGGCTTCAAGCTGGAACCGACAAGTCACGCATAGTCTAAACCAGAAACAAGAATTCCCAAGTTTCAAGGATTTTGCAATCTTTGTGTCAACTGAAGCCGAGATTGCCTGCAATCCAATTACATCCTTCTATGCTCTTCATTCATTAGACTCTGACACTGAAAAAAGAAATCTCAGAGATACTAAAAGAGATAAAGCCAGTGTTTTCACTACTCACGCAGTTACAGACAACACAAGCCAAGGCTTGGATCAGAGAACTATTAAGATGTCCTGTATTCTCTGTCAAGATAATAGACATCAACTTCATGCATGTCCAAAGTTCACGGAGATGTTGTTGGTAGAGCGACGTAACTACGTAAAGGAGAAGAAACTTTGCTACGGATGCTTGAAATATGGCCACAGTGCAAAAGACTGTCGTCACCGTCACTTTTGTGACAATTGCAAAGGAAAACATCCTACAGTTCTCCATGACTACAACTACGGGAAGGAAATAACCACATTAGAAACAGGGACATACCAAGGTGCCACTGGAATGTCACTCAGTGTAGCAGGCGAAGATTCATCCTACACATCAATGGTAATGCCTGTGTGGGTGTCATCTAAACACAACCCAACCATTGAGAAGCTTGTCTACGCTCTACTCGACACTCAAAGCGATACTACATTCATCGACCAGGAAGTGAGTGACGGTCTAGTTGCTGAAAAGTATCCAGTGAAGTTAAAGTTGACCACTATGACTGGAAAAAACACGGTTGTCCCAAGTGAGGGTGTTTCCGGCCTTCGTGTAAGAGGATACAGCTCATCCATTCATGTTGATCTTCCAGTTACCTACACGAAGGACTGCATACCTGTAAACCGTGCTCACATTCCCACTTGTGAGAAGGCTAAACAATGGAGTCACCTCAGAGAAATAGCTGACGAAATTCAACCACTGAAAGACTGTGAAGTAGGACTTCTGATAGGCTACAATTGTTCCAGAGCAATGGCACCAAGACAAGTCATCCTAGGAGGAGATGAGGAACCTTATGCTGTACGGACAGATTTTGGATGGTCTATTGTGGGACGCTTCTCACAAAGCTATGACTCGCTGACCACAAGTCACCTGTGTCACAGAATCATCACTAAAGAGCTACCTTTAGTAACGCCTGCAGATGCTATTCGCATTCTAGAATCTGACTTCAATGATGGCAGTGAAGACAGCAAAAGAGTATCACAAGACGACATCACCTTCCTCAAAAGGTTAGATGAGAGCATACGGAAAAATATACATGGCCACTATGAAATGCCTCTGCCCTTCAAAAGTAGACCCATCTTACCTGACAACAAAGCTTCAGTCATGATACGCCTCAACCACTTGAAAAGAAAATTGCAACGGGATGAAAGGTATAAGGAGCATTATGTCAAGTTCATGGAAGATGTCATCAAAAAAGGAGATGCAGAGCAGATCGTAGATGGTGGGAGTGAAGGTGAGAGATGGTACATTCCCCATCACGGTGTTTATCATGCCAGAAAGCCCGATAAACTTCGCGTAGTGTTCGATTGCTCTGCTAGATACAAAGGAACCAGCTTGAACTACCACCTCCTCCCTGGGCCAGACATGTTGAACAACTTGAGTGGAGTTCTCCTCCGCTTTCGACGGCACCCTGTTGCACTTATGTGTGACATTGAAAAAATGTTCCATCAATTTCATGTGAAGGAGGTCGATCGCAACTATCTGCGCTTTCTCTGGTGGAAGCAAGGAGTCTTGAACTCACCACCCAGCGAGTTCCGGATGAAGGTGCATCTGTTTGGTGCTGCCTCCTCCCCCGGATGCGCAAACTATGGATTGAAGCATCTAGCTAAGGAGAATGCAGACCTCTACCCTCAAGGCTCACGGTTTGTCATGAGGGATTTCTATGTTGACGATGGGCTCGCAAGTGTCGAAAGCACTGAAGATGCTATTCTGCTTGCTAAAGAAGCTCGTGAACTCTGTGCTATGGGTGGTCTACGACTACACAAGTTTGTGTCAAACGACAGAGATGTCCTGGAGAGCATACCACCCTCTGAACGAGCAACCAATGTAGAAAATATGGATCTTGCGTTCGATGAACTACCAGTTGACAGAGCCCTCGTGATTAAATGGGATGTGAAAGCCGACCACTTTCAACTTAATGTCAGCGTCAAGGATCAGCCTGCAACGCGCCGCGGCATTCTGTCAACAGTGGCCTCCCTGTATGATCCTCTTGGCTTTGTGGCACCAGTCCTGCTCAAAGCAAAAAGCATTCTTCAGGAGATGTGTAGGAGAGGCACAGGTTGGGACGATCTTCTCCCAGATGAGCTCCGCCCGAAATGGGAACAGTGGAGAAGAGATCTAGCTCAACTAGATAATGTCACCATATCCCGCTCTTACTCACCAGCTGGATTTGGAAAGGCCACGAAGACAGAGTTACATCATTTCTCGGACGCTAGCTTAAAGGGTTATGGTCAGTGCTCATACCTGAGATTTCAGAACGAAAATAGAGATGTTCATTGTGCCTTAGTTGTAGGAAAATCTCGTGTCTCACCATCAAAGGTCACAACTGTCCCAAGACTGGAATTAACAGCTGCAGTTATTTCTGTGAAGATAAGCAAAATGCTCAAGGAAGAACTGGGATATGCTGACACTGAGGAATTCTTCTGGACCGACTCAAAGGTGGTTCTAGGATACATAAAAAATGAAGCAAGACGATTCCACACCTTTGTAGCTAATCGTATTCAGAAGATTCACCTTAGCTCGTCCCCTCAGCAATGGAGATACGTTCCAACCAATGAGAACCCTGCGGACCACGCTTCCAGGTGCTTGACTCCCAGTGAGCTTCTGTCGTCCACATGGCTCACTGGACCCAAGTTCCTATGGAACAAGGAAATAAAGTTGCCAGCAGACGAAATTCCAGAGTTAACGATCGGAGATCCAGAGGTCAGAAATGCTCTAGCACTAAGCACAAGAACCACAGACCAAGTAAGCCTTGTTGATCGCCTGTCTAAGCTCTCATCTTGGTCACTTGCTACTCGAGCTGTGGCACGCATACTAAGGTGCATTAGGCGAAACCACTCAAACAGTCTTACCAATGTAGCAGAACGAGAAGATGCAGGACATTGCATAATCAAGGAACTGCAGAAGGATGTGTATCAAGAGGAGTTTAAACTGCTGCGCAAAGGGATTCCCATACCATCTCACAATCCATTACACTCACTTGATACGTTTCTCGACAAAGATGGCGTCCTCAGGGTGGGAGGAAGGCTTTGCAACTCTTCTCTTCCCAACTTCATCAAGCACCCTGCAATCATCCCCAAGGATCATCACATCACAAAGATGGTTATTGCTCATCACCACGAAAGGATGAAACATCAAGGCAGAGGTCTCACTATTAACGATATCAGGTCCCACGGCTACTGGATTCCAGGCATCAACCGAGCAGTAGCTTCCTACATTCGTCAATGCATCATCTGTAGACGGCTCCGGAAACCAACGGAAGAGCAAAGGATGGCAGATCTACCCCCTGAACGTGTAGAACCATCAGCCCCCTTTACTTTCTGTGGAATGGATTGCTTCGGCCCATTCCTCACGAGACAAGGAAGAAAAGAGAACAAGAGATATGGTCTCCTTTTCACTTGTCTTAGCTCCCGTGCCATTCATATGGAGATGCTTGATGACTTGTCCACCGATGCCTTTATCAATGGCCTTCGATGCTTTATTGCTATTCGTGGTGCTGTTCGTCAGATCAAATCTGACCAAGGAAGTAACTTTGTCGGAGCCAAAAATGAACTCAAAGAAGCCTTAAAGGAAGTAAATGCAGACCGGCTGGCTGCATATCTTGCAGAGAAACAATGTGACTTCTGTATGAATGCACCCTATTCAAGCCATGTTGGAGGGGTTTGGGAGAGGCAGATTAGGACAGTGAGAGGCATTCTAAGGTCCACACTTGCGCTTTCCTCTGGTAGGCTAAATGATGCTTCCCTGCGGTCTTTTCTCTATGAAGCTATGGCAATTGTCAACAGTCGACCACTGACCGTTAATAACCTCAGTGATCCTCATAGCCTCGAGCCGCTCACCCCTAATCATCTTCTCACTCTGAAATCTGTCAAGGCCTTGCCTCCTCCAGGTGAGTTTGTCAGAGAAGACGTGTATGGCAAGAAGAGGTGGCGTCATGTTCAGTACCTGGCGGAACAGTTCTGGAGTCGATGGCGAAAGGAATACCTCGCTAACATTGCTCTCAGACAGCGTTGGCATACACCAAGGAGAAATCTGCAAGTTGGAGATATTGTAATGATGAAAGAAGAAGACGTGCACAGGCATGAATGGAGATTGGGCAGGGTTTCAGTAACCACAACTGACAAAGACGGACTAGTGAGGAGAGTTAAGGTTCGCCTCGGCGACAAGAAGCTTGGAAAAAAGGGAGAGCGTCTCCACAAGATGTCTGAGGTCGAACGACCAGTCCAAAAGTTGGTCTTGCTGCTGAAGTCTGATTAAACTTACTCACTCCCCTATGGTTCACAATACTTTTTCAAAACGGCTTGTGAACTCGGTTTATAAAGGCTCGTCACTTTCTTACTTATGAAAGGTCATATTCAGTTAAAAATCATTTGTGCTTAATGTAAATTCTATACAGTTACATTATTTACTCATGATTGGTGGGAGTGTAAATGACTCTGAAAATGTTCCATTAATATGACTAGTTCCTGCACGAATTTATTTGTAAGTGCCTGTGCATGTTTTTTTTTTTTTTTTGTCCTTTTATTTTGAAGTTCCTCCGGTGAGACCGGAAATAGATGTACCTGTCGCAACTTGACATTGCAAAAGGTCCGTTAGTTTTACGTTTACTGAAGGAGAAGGAGTTCATGTTTGGTTATTCTTCAATCCACTTTACGGACTGCTAAGCTCCTAGCTGGAACGGGAACAAGGTACTTTGTGTTTATTTAGGCTTTAATTACATGTTTAGTGACTTTATTTTAATTAATTTGTGCATTGGTAAGAGCTCATTTCTGTTGTATTTGTTCCATAGCTCTTACGGTGATTTCTGGATCTTTATGGAAAAGGAACATTTGTGTTCAAAAAATAAAAGATTTCTGAAACATCAGTACGCTTCACCATTGTCCGGCTGGGGTCAGCTACAGAGATAATGGAACTCTTTCAGGAAGTAGAAGAGCGAGGACGGATGATGGACTCACCTTCTGAGCCCAGCAGCCATACTTGTTGTCCTTTTACCATAAAACTGTCTTGTTGTGTGTGGCAGCCTCGTCTTAATTATCTGCTTTTGTGTCATCCTGTACTCTTGAATTGTGCATCAATACACTCGCCGGTGTCATTTAGTTTAGGAATCCTATTTTACTCCTACCTGTTCTTCTTTGCTCTCATATGATACTAGATTTGTGATGATTATGAGCACAGTTTTTCTTGCTTTGTAATTAAATAAAAATATTTATTAATGAACTTGCATTCAGAGTATTACCTAAGAAAAAGGCTCTTAAAAGGTCACCAAATCTAGCAAATAATGTGTAAAAGAGCTTGGCTAATGGTATGAAATGATCTTCTATAAGCCATGCATTCTTTTATAGTAACTTTAGTAAGCCATCTTTATCACTACTAATTCAAATGATATACATGGGCTGGATGTGGAAAGTAAATGAAACTATAGTTTGGGTCATTCTGTAAGAAAACACAGGACAATTTGTTCTCTTGAAATATACAAAATAACCACAGCAGTGCATTTCACAGGGAGAAAGTCTCGTACTGAGTCGACTTTTCACCGACACTGGAGGAAGCCTGAAGAACAATTGAGTGCAAATTAGGGAAAACGACTGTATTACGAGCTCTTTAGTGAGCAAAGTGAAACTTTCTCGAAAGGGAGTAAAAGGTCTCATTTCGAAACTCGTATTGCTGAGAATCGTGATGTCATCTTCTCAGCGAGTGACGTGCTCATTGATCTTAATCCATGTAAAGATACTGATATTTCATATGCCTATGTAGAGGCATACGATACAAAACGTGGCACGCTGTTCAGCAAACCCTTCACACTCCATCCTCCCTCCTCTGCACCAACAGCACCTTTACACAATGACAGGCAAATTGCGTCGCGGACGGATTGAGGAGGAAAAGCGGCTTTATTTAGCCGCGGCGCATGCGCGCCATGTGTGAATCCACGAGGGGTAGATTGCTGCGGCGATGTAGCGAGAGCTACTGGAGGCAGGTGAGTGCTCCGGTTTGCCTAAATCCACATCCACATCCACCCGCCCACGGCGAGTGGAGAAGCGGGCTCATGATGCAGAGGTGCGGATGTCACTCTCCTGGTGGCAGCCGTGAATTTGCCGTGACACGGGCATTGACTTTCTGAATGTCACGGACGTGGGGGACCTTTCACGTAGCGGAGGTCCCTCTTTGGCCGATATCAGATTCTGGGCAGCCTTCCACGGCGAGCCGGACCAGAACCCGCGTTGCACTTGTTGAACCTGCCGGATGAAATACATGCAGAATTCAGGTCTCATCTTCGAATGTTGTTTGGGGACCAGACCATCACCAAAAAAGAGAAACTTCTCCTTTTCCTGTATTTGAATTTATTGAAATAGCTACCTTTCACCGTTTCGGTCCAACAAAAAGCAGCTGTATTGTCCTCTGTCCCACTCTTTCCTCAAAGATATACTAATACGTTTAAGTACTTTTTAATGCTATACTAATACGTTTAAGTACTTTTTAATTTATTTTATACACTTTATACACTTTATTCTATTTCTACTCTGTCTGTATATATAATATTCTTCTTGTATTTTACTCTTTTATCTTATTTCTGTTATTATACTACTTGTTTTACTTATTACTGTAAGCAATGCTGCTGTAATCCTGTAATTTCCCCACTGAGGGACTAATAAAGGATTATCTTATCTTATCTTAAACTACAAACTCTGAACATTGCTTCTATACCACTAAAAATGACAAATGGAGCTGGAATGTAATTCATGTATTTGAAAGGAGACATAATACAGAAACTATTGACTTGTTCAAAGATACAAAAAAACCAACGCTCTGCGCAAAAAAAAAGCTCGACGTGAGTTGATTCTCAGAGGCAGACGGATGAGGACATCTGACACAATTTCAAACACGATACATCAATTATTATAATTTCAATACAGCACCAGACAGTTTGTGTCAATCAGCCTTTGTGTGCAGTTCAATTTCCTTTCGCTCCCAATGGATTTTTATTGAGGCCGCATGCGTTTTAGTTATTGTTTTATCTTTGTAGCATGTGTTTATGCAACGTATCCTCGTACCGTGGTTCATAAGCAACGTTATTCTACCTTCTTTTTTTTTGTCTGCGTTCTACGAATGTCTGAAGAAAAGATGGTGCTTTGGGTCCAAAATGTCTACGGCTTTCCTCGAGTACAAAAGTTACGTGACATCTGGTTTCACACAGGACAGGAACAATGGACTCCTACGTGAAAGTCCATTGTGTTTTGCCCCACCCATCCACCCCATCGTCCTCCCTTCTTCGACTTCGTTGCTCTTGAGTCCGTTAATAATGTACATGAATTCGTACAAACTACAGTGCATTTTCAGAGGTAACCGTGTACGCCATTTTCCCGAGCAAATCTGAAAGCGTGTTGTGCTTCTGCATAGAGTTCACAGTTTATTACCCTTGCGCAATAAGAGCGGTGGAGCATTTCTTGACAGGAAAACATGCACACGAGACGTAAATTAAAGCGCAAACACAGAATGTGTCATTGTTGCTTGGCAGCCGTAATTACGCAATTACACGCTTGGTTCAAAAGCTTTGATAAGCGCAGGCGGTGCGTCGTCGTACACCGCGGCGATCTGATGGAACTTGGCAAAACACGTTCGTTATCTTCTCGATCACAGTGATGGATCACCTTCGCTGACTGAATTAAACATGTTGGGAGTCCTTTCGCAGGTGTGGCAAAACTGATTGAAAAAAATATATATATATATATATATATTGTTCACCGCGGCGTTTGCATGTCAAGGATAGCCTCCGGGATAGGAAGTTAAATGCGATTGCTTTCATGCATGCGAGATGCGGAAAGATGGGGATACAATTTCCGTCACGCCGGGACGATCCTTAAAGAGGTGTGTGCTTTCAGCAGCAGTTGGCAAGCCGCTCACGTAAGACCCTGTGAGTGACAAGACCTCGTGTTTGACTCCCCTACATCTCAGGAATGGCTTTAGAGAAGCCCTCTGTGCTTCACTGTTTCCAGGAAGAACACCCAGAGATAGAAGAGAGCACCCATCAAATCCAGAGAGATTTTCCTCATCATCTCCTGTGATTTAAGAGAAATCATTTCTTTTAAAACTCTTCACGTCCCCTCCTTTCCTGCACTCCCACATGTCTCCATTCCGAGTCGGCGTTTTATTTTTATATTTTATTTCACTGCTCACCGCACGAAGAGCAACATCGTTGTTCCGCGAAGCCGTTCTCTCTGTTCTTCTTCCTTTCTAATACATGCCAACGCCTCATCAATCTTTAATTTGTCTTGCTGCAGAACGGATCCCTGTTGTTGATCAGTACAGATACGAAGAAGAACTAGAAGAAGAAGTGACTTGAAGACAATCTCACGGCAAAAAAAAAAAAAGAAGACAAACCTCCGTGTGATTTTTATGTGTCATCCTTTTCACCTCTGAATGTCACCTTTGACTTGTTTATTGCTCCGAGACATGTTCCGTATCCGTCTCTGCTACCTGTGTTTCCATTATTCCCTCAAAGCAGGTAATGCCAACTGCTTCGGAGTTAAAGTAAGTCCCACATGAAAGACAATGATAATATTTTTGGGGTGGCACTGTTTGAAGCAAAAAGCCACACTTAAAATTTAGAATTTGCATCTCACTGCTGTGATCTATGACAGCTCACTAAATATCTGCCCTCGTCTGCTCTCCCTAGACTTCTCTCCTTAATAATAATAATAATAATAATTAAGAGGCTTCTGGAGTTTACATCTTGGAAGTGACACCTACAACGTCTGCTTGAGCCTTCAGGTTCGAATGGTGTTGAGCAGACGGGCGCCAGCTGTGAAATGTATCCCGATGAAAATGTGATGATTCCCAAAACTCCGAAGACAAAGTGAGCCTCTCGGAAAAAAGTAAATAAAGAAAAGCGTGCTGCTCCAAGATGTGTCCTTCGATGAAATATGCAAATTCCGCGTTAGAATATATTTTTGCTTCAACATCCCCGGTGAGGAAAGCATCAGTCTGTGAGGATTACAGTTAGTCATTTCCAAACCCACGTATTTTAAAACCTTCAATCCCATATCTACACGTCCGTCCATCAGTCTTACTTAAGCAAAGTATAAAGAAGAAGGACTCTGAGAGAGAGAGAGGCATGAGTCCTTGATCTCCCCAGGATTGGTTCACCCTAATTGCCATGTATGGGCGCCTGAGTATTCGCGCCAGCCCCCTTTATCCACACAAAGCCCCTCATTAAGAGCCGGCAGGACAGCGAGCTCGGAGCCGAGGTGAATGCTGGCTAGAAGCGCCAGCCTGGCATCCACATGCAGGTGCAGAGCCGACGGTTTTAATTGACAACAGGAGAAGAAAAGGCTTCGTGCTGTGCATGACATACCCGCCTTCTCTCTCCCCCTCTCTCTCTCTCTCCTCGACTCCCCCTCTCTGATCTGCCTTAACCAGGTTATGGGTCCATCTGACAACACATCAGCTACGCTTCTCTGTTCCAGCACTCAGCTCCAACTTTCTTTCTCAAATTCTCTCTCTCTCTCTCTCTCTCTCTCTCTCTCTCCCACACACACACACACACACACACACACACACAGAGAGTCCACTTATCATTTTCTTGATTAAACATTTTAATGACATGCAAGGTCTCCCTCTCACTTGCTGTGCTTCAACATTGAAGTCTGTGAATTCTGCACAGGATATACTGTATGTCCCGTAGCGCTGTGAGGCTGGAGGAGGTGAAAAGAGCCAGCTCAACCAGTGGAGAGTTATTTGAACCCAACTGACCCATTCAGAGAGAAAACTGAATTAAAATGTTGCAGAAACAATTAGTTGAAATATGGATCTTTGATGCTTTCATGAAATCAATACCTTTTATAAGCATTATCACCACACTGAAAGTTACGTTTGAGCTAAGAGACAGGAAGCTTGGACTGGTTTCAGCTGGAAAGTTGTGCATTTCTCTCAGGCATTTGGCTCGCAGCTTAATGAAATACAGAGAGTGGTTGGGCACAAAAACATCTCACTAATTAAATGTATTTTGCCACTTTTTGACAGTGAGAAAAGGAAAGCAGTCATATCCGAGCAGCTGCAAAGTGGGTTCTTTTTTCTTCTTCTTTTTTTAGCCAGTATCAAAGATCCGACATTTAGGTCCCACTTTACATCCATCTCTTCATTCATTCAATAATTCATGAAATTTGCAGAACTCATTTGAGGCAAAGAGCTTTTCAATTAAAGATGGAGTGCTGGGAAGTTGTTTTTTTTTTCTCATATTGACAGAAAACTGGATCTTCTGAAGACAAGTGTACATGAAATGTCTATATTTCAACTGGAAACAGGCACTTATTATAGTCTGAGGATGCATTCTGACAGACGTCATGAATGTGAACAAGTAAAAAAAAATGAGAATCAGATAGAGTGACAGACATGTGTGCTTTAAGGAATCAGGAGAGGTACGTGAAGGTGCAGAAATCTGCTGTTTGATGCTGAAAGGTTTAAAATGTTAAAGATGAGTCTTTGTGCAGCAGAATTATTTTTCAATTCCCTCTCTCTCACGTTCTCTTTCCCCGAGGTGTTTATTATTCGTTTATTTATTGAGAAAGACAACACGGCTGCAGCTGCATGAGATAACACCTGTTTCAGTTATTCTAATTATTTTTTCGGTTCCCCTGATTTGAAATGAAGATGTACAAAACGGATGGTTTTCAAACTGCACATCTACTGCACAGCACAAGAGAAAGAAGTTAGCTTTTACCGACACGCGTTTCCGCAAATATGTTTCACGTGAACATTTCTGCACACGTTTTTTTTTTTTTTACAACGTATCCAGTTCGTATGAAATCCTACGGAAATCATTTCTCATGCATTTTTCTTACGAAAACTAGCAACATGTGCAAACTAACGCTACTCAGTTTGGAAGCAAAAGTACTTGGTTAGGTTCAGGAAAAGATCGGAAAATACGTGGTTCGGGATAAAATATTATAGCAAGTTTGGTGACAAATAAATCAACATTGACATTTTTCTTAACATGGGAGGACGAACAAAGGTCACCTGACTGAAAGATCGCTGCTTGTTGGACGCATCCCCCTCCACTTCCGCCTTCATTTTTGTAGGTATAGCTACGAGTGCTGGATGAGACCAGCCCGGTGTGTATCACCACATTTTTTTTGAAACAGCATTCTCAGTTACGTTTTGGTGCGGGCAACACAACTTGGTTAGGTTTTTGTAAAAAGATCATAGCTTGGGCTAAAATAAGGAGGTCACTTTTGGTTTCACACAGGTCTTCTGGGTTAAAGTCCTGTGTTTGACCCGCTTGCCAAACCCGTTCTCCACCCTTTAGAAAAGTATTTATGATACATCACAAACTAAAATAATACAGGAGAAAATACGTCCCCTACAATATTGACAATGCAGTTTTGTATATGGGAACATCCTCTTTAAGGAGACCAGGCTCTTACTTACGTATTGCATGAGAAGAATACATGTTCACACGTGCACTCTTTGCTATATTAAGTAATGGGCAAATCTATGAAGCCAACTATGTAGCACAATGCAAGAGCTTGTGGACTTTCATGGTTTATGTTTAAATTCTAAATTAAATGTGCAATATAATATTTTTATTGACTTGGTCCATAAAATGTGAGCAATTATTGCTTCATAGTCTTTGGCTGCTCGTACCGTAACAAAGAATAGACAAACATCACAATCTAATCAAGCCGTTTGGCTGCACATGTATTCTATATGATCGATGATCACAGGTGTGCATCCTGTGTGAATACCAACTGATTTTGTTTTTGATAACGGAATTGATTTGTTCAACCTCAATTTCGTTTTCCTCCTCTAATCCACTTTTTATTTTTTAAGTGTCTGCTTTTGAACTGCCTCGGAGAAAACTGACAAGACTGTAGACTTATTTCCATTTGTTTCATTAAATCTGAAAAGTTGGCTGCATTAGCCCCCACCCAAAAATAATCACTTCCCCCGTCTACACCTGGTTCTGTAACGCAACAGCTCGACTCGTGACCGGCACAAAGAAAAAAAGATCTCACGCTCCTTTGTATTACTCATACTTGCATTGTCTCTATATAAAGTCTATATTTCTGGTTTATATTTCCAATTATTTAACCATCATATGCTTGTGTGTCGTTCAAAACACGTGAATGTCAGCTTAAACTTTCTCAACGAATGCCATTCAATTCATCACCAGCGAACATCTTGAGCTACTATAATGCAAACCATATTGCTCTTTCCCCTATTGTCTATAATCTGTTGTTGTTGTTGTTGTTGTTGTTGTTATGGCACTCGGATGTGTTCAGAGGTGTTTTGATGAAGAAAACAGATGAAGAATACATATGTTCCTGTGACATTGGTGATGTACACACTGCATACAAAGCTGTTGTTATTGTTATCACGCTGGGAGTTATTCATTGTTATTTAAAAACATGTACGTTATTGGGCCTATATGGAAGATGCATCAACGGGGTGAAAAGAACAAACAAGAGTTTAAACTCCTGTTTTTAACTCTTTCCCTGGCAAAATTAAGGTGTGCTTAAAAAAAACAATACACATTACAAAACTGCATACATTTTTTTAGAATTTACCACCATGTCCTTCTGCAGATGAACTCTCATGTATCTGCTGCAATAGACAGGAATCAAAAAATAATCAATAACCCAAGACTAAATACATAATGTGCCTTTTTTCAATGCATATTTGGTCTGAGGCGAAAATAATGAATATATATAAAACATATACCCTGACACAGGTCAGAGGTCTACGTGAGCAAAACTGAACACTGTATGAACTGAGACAAAAAAAAACAACATTACAGAATACACAAGTGTGAACCCACCATGCCATTTCCTCTTTGGTTCATGGCCCCTTAACTACATCATGGAACAGAAAAAAAAATGCAACTCTTCCAAGATATTCCAAAACAATAACTACTGTAAAAAAAATTACATTTTGACATGATGGCGGTACACAAACGAATATTTAGGGGATCACCAAAGTTAAAATAGTTGCGAGGGCATCGAACCATAACGCAAGGAATCACAAGATTCGGATGGGATGTTTAAAATAATGAGATTCAACAAACAACCTTTAAGCTTCGGAGTATATGCATATAATTTCCTGCGCAGTAAGGAACAAGTCTGCAGGACGATGAACGTCCATCAGAGAAGTACAAATGCACATTGGTTTTATACCATTCCGTAGCACACGAGCATGCACAGATGAAAGGTGACTTCATTGTATTGTGGATATTGTGGAGAGAATGCGGTCTTATCAATAGGGAGGTTACGAATTCTGGGTCTCGACGGCAGATTCATAAGTTGAAGGTTATAGGAGACAGATAAGAAAGCGCACTTGTTTAAAAACATTGAAGTTGGGAACCAGATAGGGGGTAGGGGGAGGGGGGGGGGGGGTAAGAAAATAATGTGTTCTCCCAGTAAGAAGGTAGTGGCCATAAATCATGCGATTTCTCGGGAAATCTAACGATAATAAGTATGACGAGATGGAAAATAGGGGCCACGAAAAAAAAGGGTTATTGCCAACATGGTTAGGATATGATATCCAAACCGGCAGCAAGTATAACGTGCGGTATTTCTTCTATTACACTGCATACAAAAAAAAAGTCAACCTCACGATGGTGCTGGAGGAAGGATTCATCCTCTGGGGCCCATGAATGGCCGTCCAAACAAAGCTCTCAAACAGCAGTTTTGTGGGAACATAATGTGGAACTCCAGAGCCAATTATGTATGGAGTAGAAATATCTATGGCATCCCAATGACACCGATGAAGCACTTAGTTTGGTGGCTCATAGCTCAGGCAGATCAGACAGTTTCTAATTCATCTTGTGGCCACAAAGCTAAGCTACATTTAAAAGAGCGTACTGCGGTTGATGGGTAATAGTTTGTCACACCGCTTGTTGGTTTGGTCTCTTATTATTTTTTCTGATTAGCTCTTGGAGTGAGAGCTATTGCTGAACCTGGTGGAATAAATTGCATTCTGTGAGAGTAATTTGTCCACGGATATTGTCACATTTCCCATTATAATTCTCTGCTGCCATCATATTACACATTAAACTATAACACACATATTACAATGTCTATCAATTAGATTTAGAAACAATTCTAAGAAAATAATATTCGCATAAGTTCAAAAAACCTTGGGCGACTCGGGCGGAGAGAAAGTCCAGAATAATCCAATGATGTATGATAAAAAGTATTTAATGATAAAGATGATCAACGACATACATGGTCCTCGATCGAGGGGTCTCCATTGGTTAGTTTACCGGTAGCATGCAAATATTTTATGCATGCATGCATTTTAACTCTGCCTTCTATTCATACTCGAATCATCTTACAGTTATAATAAACATACGGTGACTTTCTTCTATGTTTTCCTAATACATTCTTCATAATATAACTTATTCATTATCATATCCTTCTTATGTACTATAATTTAAACATAGACATTCTTTATATACATGTGCAAGTAAAGATAAAATGTATTACAACTCTACAGGCCGCCATGGGCTTCTCTCAAAAACAGCATTTTGGTTTTTTTTGTGTTCAAATTTACAAAATGCTTGCAAATATCAATGTACCGTAGCTGTCCCTTTGCCCTCCTCAAGGCTGCAGTTCGGACTGTATTGCACACAAAACAGGCCCAATGCACAAATGAGTGGACAGAAGTTAAAACAACAAAACTTGCCGAACATATCTAGCAGAAATCACCTAAATGACACAAGCATTGAAACCAATAAGTGAAAAGAGCTGTCAAACCTTCAAAAATGGAATGGTTACAAATGAGAAATAGTCTTTAGAGTTAAGCATCGGACTTGAGATGGTTGGTGTTGGCTATCGGAAAAGAGGGGAAAACACATCTTGTGAAGTCCTGCCCAGCTTGACCAAGGTCTCCAGCAAGTCGATGAAAGAAGAGCGAGCTTTAAGTTTGAAGTCCCATCCGTGGTTGGGTTTTAGAAAACTAAAGCGTGTTGGGTCAGTTAAGGAAAAGATTGTGTTAAGGTTATTGTGTGAATAGCAACTTGCAGACCTTTTCTGTATAAACTTTCCTCGACCTTAACCGAGTGCTGCCAGGGTCAAAACATAACCGTGAAATACGTCAATGCTGCTGTGAATTAACTTAGCTTTTACATTTCTTCTTTTGCGATCTTTATGTAAATCACACTGGTCTTTGTGGCCTTAAAGGGTTGCCTCAACTCAAACCCTTTGAATGAAACAAGCCTCAATATCTTTAAATAAGTTTCTTTTTAACTGCACTACCGCAATAATGGTCAAACTAAACTTTTCTCTATATATATGTATATATATTCTGTTAACCGCCATAGATTATGGCCTGAAATCAATGAAAAGCAGAGTCTGCCTTGAAAAAATTCTAAAACATTGGTGTGAATAGAAAAAGTCGTAATGTAATTGGCCTGTAATGAACTTATAGATACACGTCGTTCTGGGAGAGAGAACATCGATGAACATCGGCAATGCAAACTTTAGCGTCAAAGGCGTTTAGAAGCAGAAGCCTCTAATGTCGGGTCTCTCATGTGTGGACTCATGTGTTGAAAAAAGGTGGAAGGAGAAGTTCTCATGTGCTCCCCTTTGAGAAAACAGCATCTGCTCTCACAAAGGGGAGAACCTGATCAGAGTCCCTGACCCTGACTTGACATCAACCCCTTTGTCATCTCTCGCCCTCATAACTGACCCCTTCTGCTTCCAACTCAAACTGAATTCAAAGGAAGCTGATTGGAGTGAGTGCATTGCAAGTGTGCACTGGCTCGGTTCAGTCGGTTCGTCTTGCAGTGCGCTTTTAAAGAGGCCATTTTGCAAGGGTCAGACCACCAGTGCGCTAGACGTGGGCTCCGTGTGGGGGAGTGAACAATAGCAACAATAATTTTGCTCTTGCTTAGACACATTTACAGATTTGCGAAAGTTGCAGCTGACCTGGTTGGAGTAGCATTAAGTGCTGTGATAATGGGACACTTCACGCTCAACAAATGAATAAAGGAAGAAAATTCACATGACAATTATTCTGCTTATAACAGTTACCTTTTACAGATCATTACTTACGCATTTTTATTTCTATCTTCTTCTTCTTCTCTAATTCTCCAGCATACCGGCTAGTGTGTTTTCCCTTCGTCCATTAAAATATAAAAGTAACAGTAGGCTTTCGTCTCTGTGGGCTCCTTGACTACGAGTGATGCCTTTCAAACTACAAGTGGATTGGAGCTATTATTAATATAGAAACATTGATTAGTGCAACTTTACAGGTGCAATGTGTCAGATGTCGCTCCAAAGAAACAGAGGTCAGCATTGCACCTTTCTGGATACATACAATCTAAATGTAGCCGGTCAGGATGCTCATTTCAGTAGACATCTCTGCTGCATTACACTGTTTTAGGACATCTCTAGGACATAAGGTCAACACTGTAATCTCTTCATATTCTGTTGATAATATTTGTTCACTATTTCAACGTTTTAAACCAAAATAATTCGGGCCACATCTTAGACATTGCACCTTTAAGTAAATATACTGATATATTGTGAGCAAAACCTACCGAGCGTCATTATGTGACATGGCCCTTTCTGACTTTTTGCAGTTACATCTATCATATTTTAT
This sequence comes from Cyclopterus lumpus, assembly GCF_009769545.1. NCBI lineage: Eukaryota > Metazoa > Chordata > Actinopteri > Perciformes > Cyclopteridae > Cyclopterus > Cyclopterus lumpus. The sequence goes on along the minus strand of NC_046984.1, from coordinate 14,954,054 downwards.
GAAAATGCTAAACGTAACAGTTGGCAAATAATTGTGTTAGAGTAGAAAGTCTCAAATTACCCTCTGAAATGACATTGACCAGAAGTTTAAAGCGGCTTGAGTATTGTCCACGTACCTGACAATTAAACAAACGTAACAGTAATCCAGTCAATGTACCTACTTTGTTGCAAAGCCTTATTTGCAGCATTGTTTGTTGTACCTCCGTTTACTTTTACTTACTGTTGTTGTCTTGTCCTCTCCACCGGGCTTTCTTACGTCCCCTACCCACAGTACAGCGTGTGCCTCACCCCCACCGGCTGACCCTTGTCCCTTTGCTGTGCGGTCATACTTGGGCATCCACTCAGTAAATGTCTCGTCACCTACGCTGCATACGTTGGGATGCATTATACATGAATTGTTTGTTAAAGTAGCCAGGCAAATATATATCGGCGAGGTGAAGACGAGTATATGGTTGTGCGTGTGTATGTGTGCACCTGCATTTGCATATACACATTCATCCTCAAGAGCGTGCTTTTGCATTTTGCCGGTGTGCTGCACATGAAGGGGGGCATGTTTGTGTGTGTGTGTGTGTGTGTGTGTGCGTGTGCCTGAATTGGTTGTGAGGGTCCAAGCAAATCCTGCATAATGAGGGTGTAAAGTGGCCCGCTGAGGCTCTAGACACGTCTCCATCAGCGTCACTGGCACGTTGCACACACACTTCTCTGAAATGAGACATACCTCGATAAAGCCACACTCTGACATGCTGATTACCAACACACACACACACACACACACACACACACACACACACTTTACAGTGGCTGGATCGAGCATCAAGGCCCCCAAGGTCATGAGGAAAATGATGGGTCTTCACCAAAGTGGGATCAAGTTGCACTAAAGCCAGACTAGCTGTGTTAGTCACAGCACTCTACAGGGTACAGAAATAATAAAGAAAAGGGAGAGTTAAATAAATAAATGTGTCTGTTATGGTGGCCTCATCCCCGCAGTGCTTTGGGGAGGCAGAGCAGGAGATATCTTTTTCACGCAGGCACAAGGATACACATCCCCTTCCATCTTCGGTCTGTCGCTGATGGAGTGCTTGTCAGACTCTGGATGCTATATTGATCTTGAAGCATTCCCTGACAGCTCTTCCACGGCCACAGTCACAGCGTCTCCACGTTGCCTACGCACAGTAAAACTTAACAGCAATTGATTCTCTCCCTTTTATCAGTGAGACATTTCATTTACTGGAACAAAGACACTTTTGCTTTTGTTGTTGTATTTACCGGGCATGGAGACAGGAATAACTCCGTCGAGGTGATAACTGTGATTGGTAAGTATAATGAAAAAGTGAGGCGTGTGGGAGGGGGGGGGGGGGGGGGGGGGGACTTGCTTTCAGGGTAACTGCAGCATATGGCTTTTTACATATGCTTTTAGTTCTGTTTCCAAAATTCCTTAATTTGCCATCTGTTCAGTGTCAATATTATCCAATACATACAAATGTAGCCTGTAGAAATTAGGAGGGTGATTTTGTTTTTTCAGGCTTGGTTTTGACTGAAAATGCAGAACACAAAAGAAGAAATATATGTGGTGATGATGTCAGTACCTACAGGGAGAATGTGCAGTTTTCATAAAGCTAGAAGAGGTTGATATGAGACCGAAAAAGAAAAGTCAAGAGACAACATTTAAATGATATATTTACTTTGAGGGTTGTGTGATGCCTATTCAGAAGCCGACTTTACCAATTAGCATTCTTTTTCACTTTTTTCTCCGTGCTATTCATCATTTGATTTCACCCTTCACCTTTTATTTATTGCCGTGACAAATCACCAACCGCTTACGAGTGAGATGCAGGTGGGCAGGTGGGCGGAGGATGCCAGACAGCGCTGATGAGGGACGCGACAGGCGTGTAGGCGAGAGAGGACGCCAGGTGAGCCGGACTAGCAAGAGAGTCCAGGCATCGAATTATAAAAGGAGGGACACTTTTTACCGTTACAGTCACATGACCGGTGTAGCGGGCCGAAACCGACTCAACGGCGTCTTGTCGTGGTGACGCGTATAGTCACGCCAAGATGGCTGTCCTTTTTAACGAGAGAGAAAGTATGAACCGGCTTCAGGAGACGTCGATTCGACTCTGGCGAACAGTTCGATGTCCGTTCTCCACCTTTTTTCTATTTGTATTGTCTGAGGACATGTGGTGGATGGCCACAAAGAGACTAAAAGGTCCTCATGACTTGTCCTTTCCGGACTCAATAGGAGTAAAGACGCCTGTGGAAGCTGAAGCTCAACAGAGGGGCTGACATTATAAAAGGTACATTTAAACCCCCGACAAAGTGCATTAAGCATCGAAGGAGCATTTTCATCGACGGACTAAAGTTCAATAAGGGGACATGGAGTGGATCCAATGCGCCTCCTACCTCTTTCTCTTCTCCTCCATGGCGGTCGCAGACGAAGACAAACTGTGGTGCCAGCTATCAGTGCACACCCACCAGCGATCGGTTGCTAAAGATCAATGTGAACTACTCCTACTCGCTCCATGAAAAGTCCATAAAAAAGGTGGCAGGCTGCTGGTGCTGGTTGCCAAGTCTGTGGGAATCAAATGATCAAATGAATCCAAAAGCAAGGCAGAGGAAATTTTGGCTGACATTTTTCTTTGGGGCTGTTTTTTTTTTCGTGCCCGCACAATTTGAAAAAAACAATGGAGTCCAACGCAATTTCAGACTTATAAACTGACTCTGAAAACCCATGCTTTAGCTGTCTAAGACATTGATGTTTAAGTCTTAAAAAAAAAGGTGCTATAACCTTCTCCCTTTCTCAACTCTCTCTCTCTTAAATGAACTTGTCTCTCGAGCTGTATTTGACACTAGGGCTCAGAGAGTCTGAGTCTCTTGCTTCTCATCAAAGTGGAAGTTCTGGGTCCACAGCTGTCGCTCAAACTTTCAGAGCACTAGTGGATAGTGACCGTTTCCTTTGTGAATTCACAACCTCCAGAAAAAAGGGGGCCTGATGGATTTATACAGCGTGAGAAGCGTCTGCCAACATCTCCGCTGCACAGGGCTCCGAGCCCAGTGGACCATCACATGTATCTGCATCTTTGAGTGAAGAATAGAACAGAGTGTGAGGGGAGATAAAGGTAACCATTGGAGATGGGTGGAGAGTGGGAGGACCGGAGCAGAAGATGAGGGGGAAGACGGGTGAGATGGCGAGAGAGTGAGAAACGGGAGGATAGGGCAAGAGTGAAAGAGAGGCAGAGGGATGGAGATGAATGGAGGAGGAGAAGAGGAACTGACCGGCCTTCACAGATGGAGCCTCGGCCAGGAGGGTGTCGGTCAGTGGGGTCGGCGATCGAGGACTAGAAGGAAACGTGTTTTTAGATTCCCACGATAGTTTAAATTCACCACGTGGAAGAAAATACGCAGCGCAGCATTTATTCTTGAGTATATATATATATATATATATATATATATATATAAACACATACGTCTTCACACAATTGAGCAAGGCAAATAAATAAATACAAATATTTTGAAGTAAACCCATTATTAATTAGCTAAATTAGCATAACCGGTTATATTAAGTATGTCATGGGGATTATGATGCGATGAAAAAAAATCAATTATGGATTTCCTGTTGCATCCCGAGCAAAGCAGATTTTTAAAATAACATAAAATAACACCTTTTTTTGTAGAGTTGCAGTTTTATTATTATTATAATATATATTTGTATATATATATATATATATATATATATATATATACATATACTGTATATATTGGTTTCTGTGACCAAAGGGGATGCAACTGTATGAAAGCATCTGCAGCAAGAACAAGCACCGCGTTGAACATAAACGTGCACTTTCATCTGCGTTTGTGCAACTCTTCTCTTTCCCTTTGAAGCTGGTCAGGAAAGAAAAGCACCGAGATGATGAATATGAAGAAAAAAAAGAGAGGGTGAGGCGTGAGTGATGCTACATTAATAGCAGGAAAATGCAGGCGGCTTGTGAAAATGATTGTTTAAGTAGCAATAAACTACCTCCGACAGGTAATTTGGCAGCACAGCACAGAAAAGTGTTCATGTAAATCAGACCATTTGAAAGCTAAACGGAGGTCTCTCTCTCTCTCTCTCTCTCTCTCTCTCTCTCTCTCTCTCTCTCTCTCTCTCTCTCTCTCTCTCTCACACACACACACAAGAATTCCTCAACTGATTTGAATATTGTACGCATAAACAAATGTACAATAACCACCTCCACGCACACACAAGGAAAAAGCACAATTGATATAAAAACTAAAATGCCCCCCCCCCCAAAAAAATATTTCTTTGATTTTTTTTTAAAATCCCGAGCGACATTTAATTTACGAGCACACGGGGTCGAGAATCCCAACTCCATGTTCTGGATCTGTATATGATTTCTAGTCACCTAGTAACCAAGTCCTCCATCAACTGAAACTGCCAAAATAAAATCAAACCGTGTAGATCATCACTGCTGTGTGCGCTCGAGGCGCGCGGCTCTCTGGTGGAATATGGCAAAACGGTAATAGAGGACATTACAATCGTTAGAATGTTCAATGGCAACAATAACTTCATGTAACGCTTCGGGTTTCAGCCGTCACATTTCCTTTTGACCTTTCCTCTCTGCGTGGAGAAGTCTGACTGACTTTTTTTTCTCTTCTCCAAATGCAATAATTCGATATTATCCGCAAAAAAAAATGCATCTGTTTGGAAGCACGTTTGAATGGAAAACACTATTTAAAAGTACGTTTTCTTCTTCAGGGTATCTGTTGTCTTTTTTTTTTTTTCTTTGTTACCTTGGAATGTTTTTGTCCCCGATGTTCCTGGAGTAGCCCGGAACGGGACATCCTCCACCCCTCACACACACACACACACACACCACACACTGCACCTTTAAGTGTGTCACACACATACTGATTTGAACCCAAAACCGAGATCTTATCCCTAAGTGGTTCCCTTTTGAACGTTGAACTGCAGAGTCAGATGATAATTATCATTGTTTCAATAAACCATATTGATTACAGCCACTTTAACTGCAGCGCTTCACCTGATCGACACCTGAAACCTTTGCACCGCGCGCACACAAACACATATTTCTCTCTGAAGCATGTTTGCACACCCCGCCTCATTAATCACTGCCACCGGAGTCAGTGACAGCCGGGATACAGAAGGGGCGATGACATTGGCTCACCTCACCTTCTCCCCCTCAGGAATACACATATTCCCTCAATCTGATTCACTGTCTCCCAATGGCACACACACACACACACACACACACACACACACACACACACACACACACACAACTTTACACTTGATCTCGTTGCCTTTGCCAGTTCTCCCGGTGATAGAACTCACATTCTGTGGTGCGACGTCCACGCCAGTGTACTTATTACACACAAGCTGTTACCCGTTGAACAGAAGGGTTTGCCTGCAAAGATGTTATACTTCTTTCCCTGGAAAGTGTAATTTTGAAAAAGAAATCCATAGCAAATATTGTATCCTCTCATTTTGTGTTTGTTTATTTTGTGCCATTTCAAAAAAAAATCTCTATATATATATATCATAAAGTAATTCCTCTCCTCGTTGAAATAAAAACTGAATATTGATCGGCAGTGTTTCAGCACATCCCGACAATATTGTTGTTTGCTTGACTTGGTGGATGGAGGTGTGGGGGCCAGTTTGAGGTTTGGAGGCCAGTTTCAGCTTTTAGACAGTTTGAGTGTAAAAACTTTTGATTTGCGCTTTCAGAAGACAAAAGTTCTCGCATGGAGCAATGCCACGTACATATTTTATCCTTTTTTAGCAAATAAAATGTAGCATCCCTTGTTGAGAATGTGTGCGTGCTTCACTGAGGTCCCTGCATCTGCTATACAAGGACACTGTCCCCCACTGGGTTTCCACTCACTTCCACTATATATTATGTTTTATGGGGCCAAACCAGAAGCGTTGCTATCACCTTTTGAATCACCGTCTTGCAGCGGTGAACACTCGTTCTGGGGCCTCATTCACCCAACATTACAAAAAAAACAGACATATGAATTACCAATAATGATGGCGCAATACGCACCGAGGGGTCACCATTGTGTGGCGCTTATGGGAAAATCCGTACGTGTTTAATTGCAGCACAACGTTGGGCTCATCTTGTTCAAAACAAGCGGAACTTACGTTGCAAGAATGATAAAAGATATTCTTATATTCTTATTGCTTGTTGTTATAAATAACTATGGCTGACAGATTAAAGCCACGAGCATCACCTGCGTAATTGCAACGTGCCTGTAGATACACGGGCGTTGGCACGGCAACCGACAAAGCATCGCTCGCCGTGCTTTTTTTTAATGCACATCCCTCACACGACTGTACATCGCATAATTACTTTGCATTAGAAACAATTCCAATCAAATTAGGAGGCTCTAATGAATGCATGCAGTGCTCACCTGCTGTGCCAGCTTGTTCTGGTGTGATGGAAGTAAGACGTGTCAGTGTAACAACCGCTGAGAACTAATGGAAGGGAACTTTTTAATTACACATTGATACCTTTGTTCTTATCGTAACCATTCAGCTTCCAGTTAGAAACACCTTCAGTCTGTCAACCATTACCAGGAATTCCTGGTGTGACAGAATGATGGAGTAACAAATGGGAGCGTACATAGAGCTAATAGTGTGAGGTTGAATAGCGGTGGGTGGGGGCGGGGGATTTGAATAATATCCGACTGCCCCATATTCTCGTCTCTTTTGCCCCCTGGCACGTCTCAGCTTTGTTTTTTATAGTTGTTTTTTTTTTTTTTTTTTTTTTGCATAAGTGCAACAAAATGCTTTCATTAATGATGCATTACGCATAATGATCCTCTTTCATTTCCATTTTCTTTTTTTTATCCCTCAGTGAAGACATGAAACGCAGTGGTGTGTCTTATACAATAGGTCATTAATTAGACCGCCTCCAAGCAGGGCATCGCTTATTTAACGTACCTATGTGTGCTGTTTATGGGTGAGAGTACGTGTGTGTGTGTGTGTGTGTGTGTGTGTGTGTGAATGTGCTGTACGATACGTGTCCTTGGTGTAAATCTAGTGTCTCTCTTGTTTTTCAAAACCGGGGTTTTCAGTGCAGAGCTCGTACTCCAGCAGGATTCACCCTTGATGCAAACACCTCGGAAAACCTTTTGAAACGCATGCAAAGACACTCACACAGACGCGTATGCTATGGCGACTGCCCAGAATACAGATATGTATTTGCTTACTGTTGTTTCCGGAGACACGGAGTCCCCGGGGTCAAACCAAGTTTACGGAGCAGGAACAGTGAAAAGGGGGATCTTCTGCACTGAAAGCTATTTTAGGACACGGAAGCAACCATATAGTCTTTCTTGGATCCAAAACATAACCACGATGGAAGCCTCGTTAATCATATCTTTTTTTTTAAAAAACATTTTTTCTTATTTTCTCATCATGAATATTCACACCACCAGACCATAATGTTTGGCAGCTGCCACCTCTCCGTGCCACGCGTCTGTGCTCGCGTGGCAGCTGTCTGCACTCACCCCCCCCCCCCTCCCTCCAATCCACATCTCTGCATTAAAATGTTTTTTTCCGAATGCGCGGACGCTTCTCCTCTTCGGTCCGGGGTTATCATCGAGAAAAAAGAAAAAACGAAGCTGAAAACGAAAACAGAAAAAAAATAAGTGGCGAAAGATATCGGCGGAGACTGAAACTAAATGAAAACACGACGGTCCCTGAAGACGAGCTAAAACTAACACGATATTGCCTGGTTAAAAACAAATGAAAATAAACTTAAAGTGAATTCATAACAGTGCGAGTAATTAAGCTATAATATACACCCACCCAAAGAAAAGGAGACGGCATGAATTTCCATTAACTCTTGTGACGTTGAACCACAGAAAATGAGCTGCCTCACTTAATCTTTGTTGTCTTACACGTGCCGTCTTGTAATTAAACACCAAAAGCATAATTCAAATAGAGTCGTAGATCAAATGGCATTCAACCAAGCTATTTATATCAGGTTTAATGTTGTCAACAAGACTGTGGAAGTGAAAGAATACTCAAGTTTATTCCCAAATCCAAAGATTTAAACTTTTTGGCTGTTCCTACACAGTTCTCTAACCATGCATTTTGTAGCGACATACTTCCCAGACATATATATATATATATATATATATATATATATATATAAAATATTGAAATTGTTTTATTAAAACTGAAATGAGCGAACGAACTCTGAAACTAAAATAAGTCAAATAAAAAAGTTCAAAAAGTTCAAAATTCTTGACGAGGCAGAACTTGCCCGACACTCGTGACCACGAGAAGGTGAATTGGAAAGCGCTTCCGCCTCTTCACCTTCATCTCATTCCAACTATGAAACAATTCCCTTTGCTTCGCTTCGCTGTTTCTTTCCTTCACTCGTAAACATCCTCTGCAGATTTGTCCATTTGTTGACTTTTCCTTCCATTTTATTTTTTTATTGGCTCAAGACATGAAATGAAGCTGAAAAAAATAAAAAATGAAGAAGAAATACAGAGTTGCATTCAGAAGAAAACCGATGCGGTAGTTTCGGATGACTTGTGTTTAACCTCCTGGCTTCAGTGAACATCAGCGCCGCCGGGCGCTGGCCTTCCGCGGCTCGGGGACCGGCCTGCCTGCTCGGCCTGTGCGCCCAGTCTTCCATGAACATCAACATCAGCAGCAGGAGGGCCGAGTCTCTTGACCAGATAAGGGGCAAGACCATGAGGCCGGCATTTTGTGTTGGGGGGGGGGGAATGGGGGGGAGCCAGAGGGGGGGGTAGAGGAAGTGAGGGGAGTCTCTCTGCGATGAGTCGATTGTTAAAGAGCCGACGGAGTTCTGTTGCGTCCGTTGACGCCAAACTTTTTTTTCTAGGGAGACACTTTATAAAAAAAAATGACCCAATTCGCAATAGGCCTTATCCATGTATTGTGAGAAGGGCAGATTTGTGCATAAGTGAGCCCTCTTGAACATTTTAACTGCCATGTCTACATCATCTTATAGTAGCTTAAATAGGTAAACCAGCCATTTCAAAGAGATATACATTTGATAAATCACAATTTTATTTTAGGCATGCGCTTATTGAAAAAGAAAGTACTTCGCAAACGAGACACAGTGAATGCATTCAGGGAGAGTTATCGGGCTATCTCATTGTTTTATTTCCTCTCATCAGTTAATGAACTAAATGGGCTGTAATGAGCAAAACAATAAAGACATTCGGGATCTCTCATGTGGCTCAAAAGGTGGACTGCAGATTAAAATGTTAAATAAATGAGCAAATTGGTTTGGGCAACCATAATAAAGTCTCCTGTGAACCACTCTTTGGCAATGACTGTTGTAAGAAAATAGTCTTATAAACTGTTTTTTTAACGAATTCATTGTTAATACTTGTTGATATTGCTAAAGTTTACAGTAAAAAAAAAACGTATACAAAGTTGGCTAAACATAACCGCTACCGTCGGTTACGGTTAAGAGTTACTTCATAATTGTATTCCCAATCCGGACTTCCCAGCATCTTCCAACATCACTCAAACCGGTAAACCAAGATAAACTAAAAAAATGCACACAAAACTAATATTACATTAGCCGGGCTAAGTTCACAAAACTAACATAGCCTTGCCGGTGCTATGGCTGTACGAGCCAATGACCCCTAGTTGGATTCCGTAATGGATGTTTTAGCCAAGGGAGCTCACATTAAGGCCAACGCATTCCTGTTCCCGAGAGAGTGAAGATAAGAATAATGAGAGAAAGAGAGGCACGTGGGAAGGCGAGGAATTCATCTACTCTGCCTTTCATTTTTCATCATCTCCCACCGCCTTTCCATCCCATCCATCCATCCTTCTTAGCTCCGTCTCTTCATTCTCTTAACCCGGTCCCCACCCGAAAAAGGTTATGCGTTGTGCAGTCAGACGTTCTGAAGCCCGTTGTTCCATACCGTTACCACCTGCCAGTCATTTAGGATTACACTTCCTGTAAGAGGTGAGAGGAACGGGCCAGAGAAGAGCAGCCAGAACTGCTCTTTTATTTATTCATCCCCCACCATCCTATCAAACACAACAACATGAGACCTGGAGCAGCAGCACAAAGGTTATTAAAAGGCAAGAAAAGCTTTGGCCCCCCGAGTCGAAGAGCAAACAAGAGGGTTTAATAATGAATGACAGCGAGGAACATGACAAAGTCAATTCATTTCTTTTAGAGCAGAACTCAAAAGAAATGTTTCACAGAAGACACATATTCGAGGGTTTTTGAGAAATGGGGGTGTGGGGCTCTTCCAACTGTCTGAATAGCTCGCTTTCCATTTCATGTCATCCATCCTTGTAATTCCCGGCTGTCAGGGACACACTAACACTATAGCCTAAGCGGATGTGTCCCTATCTACCAATTATTCCAGTCATTTGCGCTCATCATTTGCTATATCCCTGCGATTGAGCCTCGGCTGTTATTTACTTTAAGCAAAGTCCCTCCCGTCTGCAGCGAAGCCCGTAAAGCACCTTGTTAATTCAGCCAATTAAATTGCATTCCCGGCTCTGCCAACCACTCCCACTCCCACACAAAGTCACACATATGCACAGGTCCTCATCCTGATCCTGTCCCTCCAGACCTTCTAACTACTGTACCTCACACCTCTACAGCGAGTACCTTTACCTTGTCACCACTTTCTAATAGGGCCGAGGTATTTATCTTGTGACTGTTGCCTTTTAGGTTATTTATCATAGATCCTTAATTGCTCATTAGTAAGAAAAATGTATGGATTGCCATTTAGCTGGTTTATTGTTTACTCTTCATTGGCATGCCTTTATATAGCATGGCTTTTATAGATTATGAGTGTACTGGTAATCAAAGCAAACAATAATTAAATACTTAAATGAAGATCCTAATTAAAAACAATATATTAATCAATCAAACCAAATCCAAAATGAAGATTTTAAATACATACAACATGATCAAAAGACAAAAGTCAAGCTTAACCAAACAAACTCAACACCTTCTATGAAATTATTTCATAAAATATGCCTTATTGGAAAGAGGTATCCCTTTCTTATTACTAACTGTTTGCTGTCTGTATGTATATCGTGGTTTTAATTTAACCATCACAGTTGACAGATGAAATGTGAGCATTACAGCGTGCAAAGTATGAACTAGACACCTGGAATTAAAAGAAAAAAGAAATGGTGCACTTACTGGAGATGGTTCATCATGATTCGTGAGAAGGCGCTCAAGGACAAACTCACAAAAGGATTGCGCTGCTTTTGTGGCCAATAAACGTGCTCAAATAAGATGAAAAGAAACCGTCTCAAACTGCACTACCACGCAAATAGGGTGTTTGTGCTCCGACGCTCACAATTGGGATTGTATCACAGATCATATCAACAGAGAAAAGGGAAATTTTTTGAAAATGAATATTTGTGTCAAAACTGATTGCCGATGGACCATATCTGCCTATACACGGGGTCCGGATACCTATTTTTCATCATGTCCCAAGAAATAATGTCAACCACCTGCATAAAACATACATTTCAAATGACAAGAAAATCGTCAAAAATAAAGATTGATAAAAACAATTATTTTAATTGGAAGTTTAAATGATTTACTATAACCTGCTTAGGGCTAGTATTACGTCGTTAAACGGGTCATCATTCCTCTCTAATATGAAAATATGTCCTTCAAAGAACTGTATTTATTCAAGTTTATTGGGTAAAGATCACACATCTGCTATTTAAACTACTTAAATCATATATAAATTAGGTAGCATGCGGACATTTGGCACACAATTGGACCCTTTCAATGCAAATGAGCCTCATTACAAATTCCCAAAGAGCAGCGCTAATAGCCAAATGCAGTTAAAGTGACATTATTGGCACTTTCTGAGAGTTGATGGTAACCGAAGCACATTTCTAATGGCTGTCACACCCAGACATTCCAGTAATCATGAAAGCAATGAATGGCATTTTTTATCTTTTGTCCTCCGCTTCAAATCATGGCATCATCTTTTACAGTCTGAAGGTGAGCGTTTGAAACACCAACGGCACTGACAGACTGGAATATTGAATCCCGTATATGGTTTTTATTTTCCCGGTTACATTCATTGACTGGGGTTTTGAGGAATGCCTCTAAACCTTGTCCGTCAGAAGCTGTAGCTCTAAAATAAAGTTAAAGTACTTCCTGCCATTGTACCTGGACATTGCGTTTTTTGGTGCAAAGGCAACGTCAATGCTTTGCCACGTTGATTATTAATCAAAATGCGATGTTTGCACATCCATAAAGTGTTTGCACTCCCAATACAGAAGCGTGTGTCCTCGTGAAAATACAACAACTGTTGTTAAGAGTTCAGGTGTGACAGAAGAACAAAGTGTTCCAAAGACAAAGAGAGTTTCTGTTTATTATTACCAGTGCCAGATGTACAACAACACCACCATTGTAATAGTTCCTGTGGGCGACTCCTCCGGTTGCAAAAAGAAGTCAAATTGAATGTCTATAAGAAAATTACCCTACTTAATGTACTACTAGCGTGGTACATTATGGTCTAGTTGAGAGTAAAATAGACCATAAAGCAGAGTATGCTTTAGGGCGGGCTTACTGCTTCACTACGTCACACCTCCACATTCAAAATATGGTCACTACATTGGTTGCCCAAAAAAGAAAAAAACATGGCGACGGTCAAAATCGCCAAACTCAAGGGTTCAACACGGCAGTCCACAAACCAATGGGTGACGTCACCATGACTTTGTACACTTCTTATACACTTGTATAGTCCACGTAGTACCCAATTTAATCCCTGTTTAAAAAATATCCAAACTATCCCTTTAAATCTGACGATACAGCAAACAAAGACATAACGAGTTCTTTTAGCTAAACTGCATCTAATTACAACCACAAGTCAGGCAATTAGCCGTATCTTGGCAACAAGTCGCACATCTTGGATCCTCTGCGTCTCGTGGTAAACAAGAAACGGTATTTTCTTCCTTATCAGTTGATAAGCTGCGCATCTTTGAAAGCAAGTGGCAGACAATGCAATAGTTTGGGGACCCCACGTCACTTGTGGTTCTAGTCCTCTTGGGCAATCAAGCTCCGGTTCTTTATAAAGCACCACAGGAGGATGTTTCCCAAAAGGCTGCTGTGAATCACTCATAATAAGGTAGTCAATTACGGCAGAATCCATAAAGAGCCAGATAAAGAGCACCCTCCCTCTCCCTCTGGTCCCATGCCGAACATCTGATTCTCTCTGATTCTTACTCTCTTGTTTGCTGCACTCCGCCATGTTATTATTAGGAGCCATTGGGAACATTAATTGCACTCATTGGGAGAGGGGCCGGCAGTCTTGCCAGGCTTTTGAAGTTGTTCTCTCAAACAATGGATTTTTAATGATCACCCCCTCTCAACTGCCCCACATTATGGGAGAGGCAGTTGTTGATGAGAACAAACATATCAATCAACGCACTTGAGAAGAAAAAAATATAATAATAAAAAGGGTGCATGTAGCTCAATACTGTTACTTTGCAAATGTGAAATAAAGCTATTGAAATTACAACTGTGCTCTAATGCAGGGCACTGTGAAATGTCTTCCTGCCCTGTTGTTTATCCCTTTAGCCTGCATTCAGAAACTGACCAGGGTTTTGATTTAAACCAATTAAAATGACTATGAAAAGGCAAACATTAGCATATGTCTACAGGTAAACAATTGCATGGATACGCAGATGTAGACCTTTTATTAATGCATTGCTTTAACCTGTTTTTGATGCGGAACAACCCAATGTTACATATATATATATATATATATATATATATATATATATATATATATATATATATATATACTGTATATATATACAAATAATTAAATAGATACCGTCATCTTCTAGAGATGTTCAGATACCATTTTTTCCCTCCAGATACCCGAAATCCCGAAATTGCACATCGGCCAATACCGTGCTGATAGAAGTTAAGTTAAACAGCTGAGAAAACCCTCTTCAATGCCCTTTTTAATATTGCTGTGAAAACATTTCCTTTTCACAGAAATTAAATCCTACAAGATTACATTTCAACAAATCATGATCACGTTCAAATTGAACTTCGCAGAGCCTTTGCTCATCATATTGTAACTCAATGGAACCTCCGTTAGCGTTAGCCGTTAGCTCCGTCATTTCGCCAAGTTGTCACAGACCGATAACTGATGTGATAATCGTGATATTGAACGCATTGAACTTGCATTCTCGTGGGTACCTGATCCACCATTTAAGCCTGTGTCGTAGGCATACCGATGGAATAGGTATTGGAACATTACTACTATCTTCAGCACTTCACTAATTCTCTTTTTTGATCATGCTCAGCAGCAATTTCAGTACCTTTGAAACGAAACAAGAAGAAACAGTCAGAGGTTCACCTTCCTTCCTCGTGACCTTCACTTTCTTTAATAATTACAGTGATTGTGGAGCTCCAACTGACTCTTCTGCCCCGAGGAGACCATTAAAACCCATTCTGCAGCTCTGTGCTATCCAAACACTGCATAGATGCATGCTTCAATTAGCCTTTGAAATGTCCCTGAAATAAATAACAACCCAAATGTTTTAAACCATAGGGTATGAGTGCATGTATTATTGGTAGCATGACTCCCGGCTAGAAGTCATCTAAATAATTAACATGGGAGTTATGATCCAAATAAAGCCAAATTACTGCCGCCACCTGGTAAGTATGGGGGCTGGATTCTGAACAATAATAAAAGGACTCTCTGTTGTCCCTTTTCTTCCTTTGCCATCAACTATCTGCTAGTGAGAGCAAGAATGTGCAGGGATAAACACTGGCACATAATATAGTTGGATTCCTATGACTTGTATTATTATCATATCATATGTGCAATTGTGCTGTTCATATTGATGCATGGATAAGTAAGCAGTATTTTTACAGTAACTTCTAGAAGTAAAGTAGTTTACTGCAGGTCATCTTTGGTCCATGGTTCCCTATCAAGGGGTGGGCCCCCTCTTGAGGGTGACAGAAGAATACATTTTGGGAGGCGTGAGAATATTCATGGTGGAAAGAAGAAAAAGTTCTGCTACACAAATTAGTTTTGACTTTTCTCTAATCTTTGCTTCTCGCTCTTTGGGCCTCAAATAAAACTGTCTGAAATGTGTATAGGAGGGAAACTGCTTACAGCTCAGACATCTGTAAACTTTTCAGAAGTATAATAATAATCATAAATAAAGGTGCTAATGAAAACCATATACAGATCTTCAGTCCTGGGAACGACTATCAGCCGACACATCAGCAATCATGGGAGGAGCTTTTAACTCCCATGCTTTCAACAATCTTAAAGAACTCTTACTTCCAAAAAGGGTTCTTTGGATGAAAAGGGTTCTTGAATGAACCATTTGACGAGCTAAGAACCTTAAAAAAACCTATTCTTCAGATAAGGGTTGTTCATAAGCAAATGGTTCTGGATCGAACCTCAGCCTTCAGGGAGAGAGTGTATAAAGTAATGTTAATTGTTATTATTCAAGTAAAGTAAAAGTACTTTAAAACTGTAGTACAATAGCAGTAGTCATGATTTAGAGTGAGGTGAAGACATTTACCAATTTTCCTGTTTGAATCTGTAATTTGTTCATTAACAGTGTGTTTGTATTATATTGTGGATTACTAAAGCTTTTACACTTATTTAACATAACAATGAAGAAGGCCTATAATAACCGTACAACAACATGAATAGCATATCGTTAACCAAAGAAGCTGTCATATGCAGACAGTCCTTTTCTCTGTGTTGATACTTGCTTTGTGTGTTGCTTCTCAGACGGATTTTCTGACAAACTAAACTCTCAGTACGGTTTATTTTGCAGTCCCACTGACATACTCATAATTCCTTCCTGTATTTCTTTTATATTTCTTTTCTTTTCTTTATATTCTCTTTCACTTATTTTTAGCTTTTTTTTTTTTTTGCAGGAACATTTTTATTTTGACGCTCTAGCTAAATGAAATATATAGTTTATGTTGTTGTACACAACAACAACAATCACCGAAACTCAATTTATTTGAGAGAAACAGTAAGGTTTTTAATTAAATTGGATTAAATAAAAAGGTAGATATTGTTATGACATTAAGATCTCAGGCCAAACATCACAGACATGATCAAATATTGATCTGCATTAACGTGCAGATGACCAGAGATTTCTTTACATAAAATCATAATCTATAGATGTTCTCTTTGGACTGTGTTTCTCAAAGGTCTTTAACAAAAAATCTGCCAGTTCTCACAGTCGGTGTCAACGGTGCTTTCTCACTCATTCAGTGTTACAGTCACGTCAACGTGTTGGAGCTTTGCAGCTGCCTTGGCTAAGACTGACTAACAAATAAATAAATAAATTAAAGCTGTCCAGCCATTTAAAATGCAGCTGGTACCGGTGAAGAAAACATCTTGACTACTGATAAGAACACAGCAGCAAAGTGGATCATCTCTTCATGTCCACACAACGGTGGAGCATTCTCCAAGGAGGACTACGGTAACTTTAACCACAACACCCGTTAATGCCAGGCCGCAATCAGCACTTGTTCTCACAATAGCGCACTGATGAAGAGCTCCTCAAACTCTGACTCACAAGGCTCCATCATATGCAAAGAGCTTTACCTTTATTCACGTCACAGCGATCTCATTGTCGGCCTTGTTTTACCAAACCGTTCCCCCATGTGAGGCTGGTCAAAGAAATGCACTCAAACAGCCCCCCGACGTTGAAGTTACCCCACAACCCATTTATGCCTGAATAAAAGCCCATAACTGCAGCTTTCTCTATGACGGCTTTTACATTTTTTTTTATATGAAAGCGTATGCAAACCCACACCCTTTTCTTTCCTTCTCCAGCCTTGTATACGTGCTCTTCTAAACACATTTGCTCAATGTATCACTATGAAAACATAATGCATTACATCCTATAATGATGATGACATGAAAAAGGATATACACAATGTACTTTCCATCTAAATGTCTATATTAGCTACACTTAATCCAATAAAAGATTGAACTATTGGCTCTGTGAACACAAGGACAAGTCCCGTGGTTGTGTGTAACAAAGATCAGCGCTAATAAAACGTATCATTCCAGTTATGTTTGAGCAGCCAGTTATGCAGTTCTTGACATTTGATTTGAATGTGCAAGTGGTTTTCCCTTCTTATCTGCTTTGGTTAGCGCAGAGGGAGAGCGAGTGCGTTTGCGGATGCTGTGAACCTATTTTGACACGAACTTCCTCTGTAAAACAAAAGCAGATCGTCTCAAGCAGCAGAAAGTGCAACTCGATGTACTGTTCCTCTCTGTAACTGCACAATAAAAGGGCCAGAGCGTCAACTTTGGAGGCAAACTAGCATTGTGGTTGCAGAACACACATGCGCAAGTGGTGGCACGTCTTTTCCATCTTCACAGGAAGTTAGATTTAGGCAACAAAGGGTTAGGTTCAGAGCCGGGTGACGTTACATTAATGTGAGTTACTAACGACTCACAGGAAGGCCAGGATCGCCTTGTCTCACTTCTTTCAATTCCAAAACGCTGGTAACGTGAGCTACTGATTTCAAAACCGCGGTAGCGCCGCGTGCCTCGCTCCCCGGTCGTACTGACCGTAATACCGGAAATCAGATGGCAGCTGGCTGTTGTGCACTGTGCGGCTCATGTTATCGCAATTTCACACGCGAGAGAGGACTACGGTGGCCTTCAGGTAACGTCAAAACACGAAAGGTCGTCTCGAGAGCCAGCGTTTGCTTTGTCCATGATATATGCGACACATTGGACCTTTAAAAGTGTGCAAATAGTGAAGTTTGTGTTTGGGAATGTGAAACCCGTCTTATAAGGTTCCTTTTAAATATGGAAAAGTTTCTTATTAGCCTAAATCCAATGTCTGTGTATACCCAAGTTCCTCTCTATGACTTCTGTGCAGCATAAAAGTGTCAAACTTTCTGTTTTGGAAAAGAAAAGAATAATGTATCCGGACAGAAATAACTTTTTCTCCCAAAACCTAATTGGCCGTATAGTGTATAAATGTATTTAGAAGGGGTTCTAATGTGCATGTTCGACCAAAGCTGAGGTGCTGAGACAGTATAAGTGCTGCCTCCCTGCTTTCATCCAATCACAGTCTGCGTCTGCGGGCGCTCTCCTCTGGCCTGGCCCTGTCTGATCTACAGTATCTTAGGACATTTGCTGCACTTGTACTCCCCACCCAACTCCTGAGGTGAGAGAGAGAGAGAGAAGGAGGGAGAGTGAGTGAGAACGAGAGATATAGAGGGCGTGAGTGTGTGTGTGTGTGTGTGTGTGTGTGTGTGCAACTGTATGCGCGTGTGTTTTAGAGAAGCAAAATGAGCCGGGGAGGCAAACGAGTGCCCGAGGGAGACCACCCTGGAAGAAGAGGAGGTGGAATGAGGACAGGCCGAGGAAAAGTAAGATTAATGATGCTTGGGCAAACGAGTGCTCCTGCTTGCCCAGACTTTAAAGACAGCGGGAGTTAGTTACTGTGCTGCTGGTCCAGCAGGGATGCGTTTCCAGCATCTTCCCATTAAAAAACAAAGCGCTCCGTTGGATTGCGGGGCGGAGCCGACAGACCCTCGTCACCCGAGATACGTACATAAAATACCGATGTCATGAGAAGTGTTTCAGGTGATCGACTGACGCCCGAGTACTAGTCTACTGTCTGCCAACCTCGAAGGGATCACAGAAGGAGACATTTTGTGAAGTTTTAAGAACTTCTCACTGGTCTCCTGCTGCACATAAATCACACTTAGGTGCAGGGGAGACACATTTTTACCACGAACGCTTCAATCCTGTGTGCTCGCTTGACTGCAAGGCAGCCACGATGCTCCGCCTTTGAAGGCCTCCAACACAAACTGCATTCCACACATACGATCGTGTGACAGGACCCAACGGACACGGGCTCGTATCTTGCGAAAAAGTTACCTCCGATTTTTCTTCCGGTTTGGTTTAGGCAACAAGACTACTCGGTTAGGTTTAGGAAAAGATCTGGAAATACTTTGTTAGATTTCGGGATAAAGGGGGACTTTCACCCAGGAGACCAGTGTTGGTGCCCCGTGTAAAACCAAAAATCAATGTTGACTTATTTTCAATGACGTAAGCTACGTAAGGAGATACTTAACAAATGTAGTTATTTTACCCAATCCATTTGTTTTTGTTGCATAAACCTAATGTTAAATTGGTTAAGTGGTGGCCGTCAAAATGTAACAGTGTTATGCCCCAACCCAACCTCCTCCTTATGCAGACTTTAATATATATATATATATATATATATATATATATATATATATATATATATATATATATCACGTTGATACCACGGTAACTTTATTCCAGAGTGATTTTTATCTTATCTGTCCCGATCAGACAAGAAGCCACAACAGCAACCAGTACAAATTAAAGATGGCTTGTGTTAACTGTGCCGAGATGTAAATAAAGATAATATTGAGCCAACAGAACCTCGCTTCATGACCCCACACAAGTGCAGAAGTGATAGCATTTTAATCGCACTCCCACACATCTGAGAGATAAGTTTGTGTCTGGATGTGTCCGCAATAAATTTGTACTCCGACTGAGGGGAAAACACAGACAGATAGACAGATATATGGGAGAGATAATGGGCGGCGACAGTCAGTCATTAGAGAGAGGAGTTGAGAAAAAAAGCTGATAAATGCTTATTGTATTACACAATGGGGAGTTTATTGAAGTCATGGAGGTGGCTGCAATACCCACATCCCAATATGTCTCTCGAAAGAACTGTTTGAATGCTACCCTTCCCCCGGCTGTGTGGTCACCAGCAGCAGCAAAATACTCTAATTAGTTTATGACAGCAATTTATCACCCTCTTCATCGCCCTCCACAGAAGCAAATGTTCTTGATTGTCCATTGATTCAATAAGCAAGACCGAATGATTGAGTGCGGGCAATTTCCTCTCCCTGTACGACAGTAAGTATTGACATTTAAAAAAAAAAAAAAATCAAACGGAAAATCTGTTGGAGATAGTGAGCTTGTTACGCTGTGACAAAACACATGCTCAAGACAAGAGTTGAAAGAGCCATCCATTAGCTCTACTTGCTTCTCCTTGAAGGTCACAGGGGGGGCGGGGGGGGGGGGGCCATACCAGCTGACATTGGGCGAGAGAGGCAGGGTGTACACACTGGGCATGTCGGCCTTAAATCACACGGCTGACATGCGAGAAAAACCACGGCCAGTGCTAACAATCGTTCCTCCCAGTAAAGTTTATGAGCAAATTTGTTGATCTCTTCACTACTTTCAGCCCATTAACGGAGAAAAAAGAATCTATAACTCAACCGATGAAGGAAGTGATTGTGGCCAAAAATTGTGAATGCAACATTTGGCTTAATATTAGAAATGAATCTTCGAACACACTTGCAGCTCTGTGAGGTTGTATTTTGAGCTAAATGCTAACGTCAGCATGCGTACAACAACAATGCTAACGTGCTAACATTCAGTAGGGATAATGCTTACCATGTTTACCATGTTAGTTTAGCATTGTAACTTTTGCTAAATAGCACAGAATATTAAGTAAATATAAAACTAGTGGAAATGTCATTAGCTTTGCAGCTATTTGATTTGAAAATCACAGATTTTTACCTGATTGTGGCGCTATAGGGAAAGTCAGGTGATCACCAAAGTCATTAAGATTTATCTTCTGGGCACCTTGTGTATCTGTACTGAGATACACGGCAATACATCTAATAGTTGTTATAAAAGAGATGTTTCAGTGTGGGCCAAAGTGGTAGAAAACAGACAGACCACACCGCTAGTGTATTTAAAATATCAGCAAAGAAAGTAGTACCAATGGAGAGAAGCTCCTAAAGGCCTCTGTCTTTGCTTCCCTGCTCTAGACTTTTTTCGTAGACGTGACTCAAAACTTTCACTGTCTTAAGGACAAAGCAAAGGGGAGTCGGGAGGGCCGCTGGGGCCGCAGAATGTTAAAGGCTGGCGAAAGGGTGGCCCAGGATGGCCTCATGCGGGGCTTGATGTCCGGCCTGAGTCAATTCCAGGCTCCACCGTGGTGGACGAGTAATGAGCACCGGGCGGAAACACAGGGCACTTAATGGGATTACACGAGGAGACGTTAATCTACGGAGAGCAGGTGGGGAATTACACATGATCAGAGGGCTGCAGTGAGGAGAATGGAAGAGGGGCTGCAGAGTCAGGAGGGAGGGACTCGCAGAGCTGGAAACAATACCGGAGAGAAGAAAAAGGACTCCAGAAAGTCAGAGGACAGAAACAGAGTTGTTCATTATCATTTCTGCTCCCCTAGTTCCTCATTTTAAAGACTCACTCAGATTATCTTTAGTGTTTTTATGCAAGAAAGTGGATGAGAGAATCTCATTTGCTTGTAAAACCAAGCTAAACATTTATAAAATGGCCCATTTCATTTCACTAAGGATATGGACTGTGAGTGTGTGTTAGGCAGCAGTTTTTTCTTGCGATAGATACATTACCAATATACAATAACTATCTGGCTGAAGTCCATTAGCCCGGCACACAATGAGCTCTAAAGCTAGAGGAGTGAAAGGACCCTTTGATAATCAGCCAACACCAGAGGACAGCAAGTGCTTCATTTGAATGAAACAACAATTAAATTACTGGCTGCACTTTTTGCTGGCCTTATTAAACCCCTTACTTCAAATGGACTATTTCCATTTTTTTTGCAATTTAGCTCCCAAAGCAAATTGCTTTAGAAATCTGGTATTGTCGATGCAATTTCCAGACACTACGACCTTGCCTGCGAAGGTGTATGACATCTTAATTGGTTTAGAACACAATCAGCCACAGCTCAGTAAAATGTACCGAAATTAAGATCTGTTCAGGCATAAAGAATTTTAGCTGTGGCCTAAAGCCTATTGTGCTGCTAATTAAAGAGATATTGAATAAAGCGTATTCAAGTCAGTTATGTGGAAATCTTGTGGAACTGTTCTCAGCCCTTTTGCTTCTGTCTGCACCAGGATTTAGTCCAGTTTATTGTTCTTCTCTCTGTTGTAATGTTTTTGGAAACATGGCCGACACTCCAACTAAAAAGACAGCCAGGTGACCCACATTTTGTGTTTTAAGTTTAATGTGAGGATGTTTCTCGTCGTTCTCTTCGCGAGTGTTTCCTCTTTCCCTGAAACTGCGGCGAACAGGTTTTTTAACTCACCCGTGGCCACTGGATTAGACACAAAATGCAACGTCCTTCACATGAGGCTGAGCGGAGATGGCAGCACACTCCAGCTGGTATAGGCCTGCTCTGGCTGTGGCCATCTGACTCGTAACTCGATTAAAGCGGGTGAGGTTTTATTTTACAGACCACAGGGTGGATGGCAACGGTTTTCAAAATTGTAACACAATCCGAAACCATTCCAACAATGTGCCTTCCCTGCCATCACACTTGGGTGGTGTAACTCAACATGTTCCTCAGACCTGTTTCTATTACTATACATGCTCCAATTTACCAAACTAAAAGGCCCTATCATTAAAATAATAACCGTGTGCTTCCTCTTTTGAAAGACAATTCATATATAGTTATATAAAAAGATAGTAGATTTGATCCATGTTCATGAAATAACACCTAGTATTTTAAATTGCCCACACGCACTCTCCAGTTGCTCCAGAGTTTGAGGCATACTATCATTTCAGAATAATGGGCATCTTCATGCACTGCAGTAAAAACATCACAGTGTGACAGTTCTGGCAAAGTTACAGCACATCCCTTTCCTTTGCAGAGGTGTCGATGATGTGCTTGCTTATTTCGCTGTTGGTGTTATTGGTTTTCTACCAAAAGCCAAGAAGTTGCTTGAGCTTTTAACATTAGAAGTTATTTATAACGCCAAACAAATACTAGCCTTCAAATGGTCAAAGAGTAATGCAAAACCGCCTTAATATGTTTTTATAATAAGGGAGTACTCCAGTATTTATATTTACTTTTTCACTTCCATAAAGGTTGGGAGATCAGAAGGAGACATATTTGAAAGAATGGTCAAAATCAAGCCGCAAAGGGTAAAATAAATTCACTTTTTGTCATACGTCGAGCTCCAAAAACCTGGGTTCCAACACTTAATAATACAATTAAATGTGGCTTCGCTCGTAGCGACGAACATGCAGAAAATGATCTTACATCTGCTGTATGGAGCTTGTTATTATGCCTCTTTTAGCTTATTTGTGTGGTTTTTTTTCCCACGCTTTTTCGATAACTTGTGATAATATGTCAGATGTTGCATTTGCAACCGCCAAGTGGCCCAGAAAATCAATAAACGCCGCTTGAACCACCTTAACCTCTTAAATTCAACCTGCCCGCTGGTAGGGTTAGGGGGTGAATGATTGATTTTGAATGATGGTTTTTGAGTATATATTGTTATGTAAAGAACTAAAACGGTTTAGTCAATCCACTGTTTCGGGATATTTCTACATACATTTTTTAGTCGACTAGAGACAGTCCGCATAAGCAAACGGAACCAAAAGAAGCAACAGCAGGTAGGAGACGATAAAGGGCAGACAGGTGGTCCCACACACAGGTGATAGATATCATGCAGGTAGCAGGCAGGAATTGGAGAACTGCCAATGCATAAATGGAACATAGAAAATCTGGCATCAAGTGGCTGAAAGCTGCTCTCGGTTTTCACACGGAGGCTGATTGCAGAACAGAGAGCAGTTGGGTAGACAACTGCCTTTCGGCATGACTAATTGTAATGCCTCTTTGTGAGAAAAGAATCCTGTGAGATCATATATTAGATTACATCGCTGGTATTTAACGGGCGTGAATAGGAGTCAGATGGAGGATTTTTTGACATTTCGTTTTCAGCTTTTCTTTTGTCTTTCATGAAGTTGGCGGTTGAAACCACATTTCCAGTCGCATTCCTTTTTCAGAGTTAGATAATAACTTTATTGATTTTCAGGCCAGGACAAAAGTGCAACAAGCACCATATATGGTTGGTAATTGCCAACAGTTTCCCCCATTCAACAAGCACCCAGTCCAGTCACAGAGCAGCCGGTGAATTATGGCCTGTTCATCAGCCTCGAAGGCACTGGCTGCTGCTCAGGTTGTAGGGAAGGAAAAATCTGTGCTACAAAATGTTTGTGTGTGTTTGAGGATGAACGTCCATACGCGTATTGTAGCGCTGGGAGAGGCACAGTTCTTCTGTAAGAAATAAACTTAAGAGGAGGAAAGAAAAAGAAGATGAAAAAAATAAATAGAAATGAGCGTCTGGGGAACGCGAACCCTCCCTCCCAATCTCTCCGCACAATCAACTACTTAACCCAACCGGGCCAACGAGTGAACAGAGATTGCGGAACAACCGGCATGCACTCACTGGCACGTGAACACATTGAGCACCCAGTGGGCAGCACTGACAATTTATAAGACAGGGCGAACCAAGAAATAACAAGACCGCACCATACATGTTATAAGGCCATCTCAAATGTATAACCTTTTAAGGCTAAAGCTGGCATTACTTCATGTTTTACTATTAGCGATTCCCCTGAAGAGACTAAAACCCACAGTGAATTTATCTTACTAACAAGTACTGTCAAGTATTGCTTTTGTAGCCACAGCCTGCATTCGACCCACCATGGATTTTACGGCAAATATTAACGGTAAAAGTCTGTAAAAAAACCCGGAAAAACCACGGGGTGTCAATTCGCCCATTTTACAAAGAAACTATAATATTTTGAGTTTTATCTGTGGAGTCTAAATATAAAACAATGTCTTTGGTTGAAAGTAATTAGAATAAAAACGTATTGTGTGTTCTGCTGGTTACACAGTACGCTGGAAGGACAACAGGAAGTGGCTTTGGGTAAATAACTTTGGCTCTCCAGTTGCCGAGCAAATGAGGCATTATCTTGAATTTCCAGAACCGAAATGTTAACATTAGATAAAGCCAGGTTCAGTTATGCTTGTGTCATTTTTGTTGACATATTGGATTTAACGGTTTCTATGAAGGGGATTTTGGATATCTCTTTTCATCACTGTCAACAAACCATAACAAAAATCTATTTTTGTCATGATTTTAGGAATGAAATGTTCTATAAATCAGGCTATGAATTATTTATGAACAAGCCCCTCTGTAAAAAACCTCCAAAATTCAGATGTTTTATTTCCACTTGTCTGAGAGAAGCAGTAATTTTGTAATATAACAACGACGATGCATATGAAAACAGCTTCTGATTGTTTTTTTACATTTAAAATGCTCCCGTTTTGGTTTGGTGAATTGCATCCTGACCTTCAGCAAAGGGCACCGAATGCTTTTTAAAAAAAAAAAAAATTATTATTGCAATATTCAAAAGTCTTTGAAAAAATTAATTTAAAAAGTCTCCGACCGTGTTCATCCTCTGAATGTATTTCGCAGCCCCGTTCCTGGGGTGTAACTCTGTTAATACCAAACTCAGCTGGCAGCGCGGACACCTGGATGGAGGAGAAATTAGCGCTATGTGTGAGGACAAAGCCTCTTATTTGGCTGTTTCTGTGGCTTCTCCGTGGCACACTCGCGCCCCGCTGACAGCGCTGGCAGAGCAGAAGCATCCACCGGGCGGCTGAGGCCGGGATTAGTCTCTGAATCTTTGGAGGCATTGAAATTAACCAAGCAGACACTAATCCCCCCCCCCCCCCCCCTCTCCCTTTCCCTTTCCCTGTATCTCTCTAGACCTCTGCTCCACCGAGGGAAAGAGAGAAAGAGGGGATGAGTCAGAGAAACACAGGGAGAAAGAGAGGGAGACAACTTTAACGAATTGGAACAGGAGCCGGGGAGCGATGCTTACATGTTTGCGGGTGCCGTGACATCAATACAGGTCATGCACCCGTGGCGCTGGCATATTTCAGAATGATGTGCCCAAAGGAGAAGGGGGAAAAAAAAATTCTTCGATATTGAGCTAAAAAAAAAAAATACATTAATTAAAGCAGGTTGAAAACCGATTTGTAAAGGGCACCGTTTACAAATCACCCGTTCCAACAGCCTCGGTTTGAGGGATTAGTTTGTGTTATTTAGTCAGCTTTTGGGCACACAACCCTCAGCGGGGGAAGGAACTCCGAGAAAGGATTTGTCCAGTAGAAGAAAAGAAAAAACTCAAATATCTCACTCTCCTTCCTTTTCATCCAGTCAGTGGCACTTCTCGCCTCCTCTTGTTCTGCACTGTTCCGTCCTTGAAATGTAGTCTTTTCAGACACTCCTCACACACACACACACACACACACACACACACACACACACACACACACACACACACACGCACACAGCCTGAAAATAGATATTTTGTAAGCACCCCTCATTCTGAGTCCCTTATTGGTTTGCGGTGCCTGCATTACTTTCCTGCTGTGCTCGGCATAATTTCACCATTGTAAAAAAAACCACGGCCGAGAGCAAAATCACGGAGAATAAGAAAGAGTCACAACGCCCACAAAACAAGGTCTGAAAAATACTTGATCTGAGCGTATGCGTACGGGAGAGAGTACTTTGCCGCTGTGTTGCCGTGCTTTATCATTACACAGCGACAGTGCATTTTAAATCTGTCTGCACCTCCAGCTCGCACATTTCTCTTCCCACCCCTTCATGTATGAATCTATTTTGATTCATAACTCAGAGGTTTTTTTTTTTATTACTCAGGTGCATTCCTCTCGAATTTAATGCCGACCCCGTATCTTATTTATTGACGAGGTGAAAGATGGAAAGGTACAGCGTATAAAATTACTTCATGATGGCCACTTTTGCTGACAAGGCTGTTGGCACTTGTTTGATGTTATTTGTTTTTTAAGTGACTGATTTACTGACACGTTCCCTCTGGAAAAGCCTCATCCACCACCACTTACTCAGTTTTGCTTCGCTATCTCGAATGAAGGAGTTGGGGGTCTTTTAAAAGGCCCCCCCCCCCCCCCCCCGGTAGCTGCTGTGATTTTATTTTTTTGGGATCCGCAGTTCCCCGTGGCGCTTCGTCCGTATCCAACATGAGGCCGAGCAACATAAGGGGAGAAAAAAGGGGCTACAAAGTTAATAGGCTGAAAGGTTTTCTGGCAGGGACTATATAGTGTTTAGATTAGGCTCGTGGTACAATCAATGTCCAAGGACAGAGGAGGTTTTAGTGATGAAGGTGTCATGAGGACTCACCAGGAGCTATAGTGATTCCACCTGCCAGCAACAGGCAGACAATGGGTACAAATATGACCCAGTATTTAGCTGAAGGGAGTCAATCTAGACATTGGAAGAAGGTATGATCAATCATCCCACGCCGACAGTGAGAATACAGGGAAAAAACTAAACCGTTGAGCACCCGGTGTTATTTGTTGCCAGCTTTTCGGTGCCATCACTTTTTATTTTTTATTTAAAGAGACAAATAATGAAACGGAGGACTGGAACGGACTTCTCTGTGTTTTTCACATTTCAAAAAAAAAAAAAAAGCAGATAAACAAGCCCGAGACACTTTTCATCGGGTCTTGATTAGTCCTGTCTGAGAGAAGGCGGAGAAGACCGCCGATGAAAACCAGACTGTTGACACCGTGTAGAATTTTGCCTCCATGTAATGGGGTCTGTAATGGGACCATTTGACAGACCCCATTAAGGAGTTGACTGCTGATCCCCCCCCCAGAACCAACACACAGGCGCCGTTGTCTCTGTGCTGTCTTGGAGAAGGAAGAGGCTGGAGGGCGAGAGGAGGGATACGTCTGACAGAGCAGGGAAAAGCTTCAGTCGGAGGTTTGGTTCGCTCTTGATAAGCACATTTGGAGTTGACCTTTGACATACAGGGGCTCCCCAAACGTTTCGGCTTGAGGCCCTCTTGAAATTAAGATACATGTCTACTTGTTACTCGTCACAGGTTGTCTTCGTCAAGTTGGGCACGGGGGAGAAGTTTGCCTTCAGGGCTTTCTGCCAGAAAGGGTTTACTTCAAGCCGAACCATGATAGGTTCCTAACCCTAAACAAGTAGGTTTGTTATCTAAATCTAAGAAGGCAAATGTCTATTAGGGTGTAAGCCGTGGAACCGAAGAGGGGTCTTCTTTTGTCAGATTGCAGCCCTGCTTGCTGAGTGGGTCTTGGGGTGGTGATGTCGGTCTGTAGGATGGTGCAACACCTTGGTCCAGATTGGCATTTTCTTGCCAACTGTTGGATGAAGTGTCCAAAACCTTTTGACCAGACGTTCATGGTCCCCAGAGGATGAAGCCTCATAGCATTGACAAGCCCACTGACTTTTCCACCAACGCAACCACGACATTCGACACCTGAGTGAAATATATCTCAACAACTGTGGGATGGACTCCTTCAAGTTATCCAGTATTTTAAAATGAAATGAGCAGATTACTTTGTAGCATCAACACCGTATTTCTGCGATTGTCTTGATGTCAAAGACTAGATGGTGGATTCAGTGTTTGATAAGCCTTCAAATTGGACATCCTGGATCATATTTCTGTCTGTACCTGAAGCAACACAAGCCAACCAATGCGTGGAAGGGTTTGGGTCCGACGTCCACTACGCAGTCTCGCCTCTCAGCTCAGCGTGACTGCAGACACTTGTTTCTTCACGCTGAGGTTTGTGCACGGAAGCTGAGACACAATTGGTTTTGTTGTTACAACTCGCCCTCGTGCAAATCATGCAGAGTGAAGCATCATCTCCGAGAGGCTGCCGTCACATAAATATGTGTTGCCGCAGTGTAATCACGACGCGTCCTATAATAACAGACGCAATGAGGCAACGCGACCCGAACACTTCATCTGCGTAGAAATTAGATAAAAATAGCTATGAAATTACATTTAAATATTCAACAATCCTGTTGAACATTTCAAGCCATACATCATTTAGCCCTGTTTCTCTCAGCAAGTCGGGTTTGTGTCTGGATAAAAAGGAGAAACATCATTTAATCTTATTTTTGAGATTTTCAATGGTCTGCTTGATTTACCATTTAGTAATGGCTGGTTTACATTTCCAGTCACCAATTAAATTGTCACGTGTAATGTGACGAATGGTGGAACATAATTATAGAGATATTGTGACATATCATTCAAACAAGTATGACTCACACCATTTTTAAATGTCGTATTCAAACACGCCTTGACTTACAATATATGTCTGATGTAGGCTCATTGTAGTCTGATGTATATTGTATGTTTTTTATTATTGCTGTGTCTCCAGAAAGCTATTGTTTTTACAAGACAGCGTTATTGTGAGCCCTCCTTAATCTCCTCACCTTTATCGTTTTTAAAATCTCTCTATTAATCTTGCCCGCTGTCTTTCTTCTCTCAGCTCTGCTCTCAAGGTCAAAGGCGGTCTTCCATTTTTTTTTTCTCTCCCCCCCCCCCCCCCCCCCCCCCCCCACCCTCTCTCTCTCTCTCTTCCATTTACAATCTTCGTGTCGTCTTCATGTCGCACGAATCACGCTCCCAGTCCTGCTGGTTTCAGACGCAAATCCCATTTAAACCCGTCACCTGCTGCCTGCTGCACACTCGCTGTGTGAGAGGAATGGAACAAAATGGACCGCCAGGATGTAGCAGCAATTTGCAAAAATGAGCATGAATTGGTTTTAAGGGCTATCAGGGGCTTAGATGTGGGCAACAAGTTGACGTGGAAAGGGTGGGGGGTGGAGGGGGCTCGGGCCACCGATGCGTTAATATCACCATCAGGCTCATCCCATTGCTCAGGCTTAGAAATTGCTATAATAACCAGGATCCTGAGGGTCTTAATTAAGCCCGAGACGAGCTGCCAATCCTCGGCATTCCACTGAGCACATTTGACCTCTGGTTCTCACCCTCCCCTTGTTGTGCCCTCGTTTCAGAGCAGCCCGTGTTTGTTAAAGCATGCAGTCTCGTCAGTTCTCCCGCGAGGTCCTCGCTGCCCTCAACACAAAACCCGTAGTGATCCACATCGCATCTAATGCTATCCAACACTGACCTCTCCACCTTCGCCGCTCCTGTTTTCCCCCCGCTCGGGGGTTCCAGACATGATCCCCAACTTCAAACCATGCAAAGCCACCGTTTCAACCCCCCTCCCCGAACCAGGTCATCACGCCCCATCATTGGCCCCAGGTCTGATAGCTAGACTCTCGCTGTTTGCACACTCGCTTCACAAAGCAGGTTTTTTAAACACTGAAACTGCCCGAGGAATATTACGCGGTAGAAACTGACATTAAACTACAACACAGCATATTCCATTAGGTTTTGGGGTTTTTTATTTGTTCAGCAAAAAGACATTCATCATGGAAATAATGCTCACGCTCTGGTCTGATAAAGGCTTCAGAAGCTCAGTACAAACTGTGACTGCCCAACATCCCTTATCTATTCTTTTATTAGTTTTAAAATTTACAAAAACTTGGTTTTCAACATTCGCACTTGGATCTGATTTTTGGATCTGATTTTTTTTTACAAGCACAAAGAAGCAAAACAATGTCAAGACCAGAATGACCTCGTAAAGATAATGAGCGAATGTGTGAGATTGATTTTGATTTCTGCTGAAGGACGAGTGCCTTTTATATTTTTACACAATTTACACCACGGTAATGCATGGTATTGACTAAATATGATTCTTCAGCTAGGAATCTGTTATCTAATCTTAAAAATGGAAGCAGGGGAAACAAAATGTGTTATTTAGAACAAGATGTTAGTTAGTGAGCTTCAAGGGTGACAGAGCCAGGCTAGCTGCTTCCGCCTGTTAACGTGCTATTCTTAGCTAAGCTAACTGTGTGCATAAGGTTGTTTCCAAATATGTCAAACCAAACAATCCCTTTAAACTATCAGTTTCTCAAAAAAATGAGTGGAGAGTCATTTTTGCTTCGTGATATATTGTCCATGGATATCGCCGCTGACACTGTATTAGAGTGTCACGCTCTCTCTGGGCAAATGTGAGCGTTTCTTTTCTTGCAGGAAGGTTGGCTCAGCAGGTGCCCTCTCGACATGGCACAGTGTAATATCTTCCTAAATGAGCTAAAGGGAGGGCGGCCTCCCCGTGACTCGGCAGTCTGTCAGGCCCAGATAACACAGTGGGACGAACATCAATGCAGTCGATTCCGACTCCTCTCCTTGACCTTGGCACCCTCTGCATCACTCAACTCACCAAGAGGTTTGCTTTTTTTCCCGTCACTGCACACCGGCATCCCATCATTTTGAGACAAGGCGACAGGGAGTTTTATGGCTGATAAGAGGTTGAGTGGTTTTACTGTTTTTTTACTGGGATCTTAAAGGTGCAGTGTTTGGAGGCTTTGGCGGCATCTAGTGGCGAGGTGGCAGTTTGCATACAACTGAAACTTGTGGATTAGATTAGATTTGACTTTATTCATCCCCAGGGGGAAATTTCTTTAGTACGATGGTGTCCGATGTGAAAATGTAAATGGCCCCTGTCTAGAGCCAGTGTTTGGTTTGTCCATTCTGGGCTACTGTAGAAACACGGTGCTGCAACACGGTGGACTCAATGAAGAGGTCCCGCTCTGTAAATCGGGATGCAATTTATATCGAAGGAATTCGTAAGGTTTGGTTTTCAAAATTTGAGTGGATGTGGATAATGCCGGAGAGTTTAGTTTGCCTATAAATCCTCTTTTTTTAAATATTTTAAAACGTATGAATGGTTCAAAATCACATTTTGTCGAAACTAAATCAGTTAAGAAACGTGGCATTAACTTGATTTTCCTTTTCGCTATGAGCATCTTAACAAAAACAGAAATTAGCTCACTGAAGACTTTGTCTCCATGGGTCACATGACCGTCATTTCATTGCTGGTTTGTCATCATTTGACATTACTTTACGTTTGTCTACGCACAATAAATAGCAAAGGGATCCGAGCGATGACATAAAACAGACAAGAAAAGAGAACAAAATCATACTTCTACTTCGATTGCAACAACATATCGAAAAAGGTTACTTTGATAATCCATGAAACGCATGCCTGCAGGCTGGAGGGGTGGTCTATGCTCATAATGACTGTGGTTATTGCTGTGGACAGAGCAGGGCCATTCATCAACTGGCCGGGGCATGACCAGCTCGGATTGCACTGCTAATCAAAGGTTGCATCAGCCGGTTGAGGATTCTGCTGGATGTCTGGAGACCTGCAAGCAACGATAGGTTAATGTGCTGTCTCATGCTAAGCAGGTGCTGAGGAAGTTGTTATGTCCTCACATTAATTATGTTTTTTGGGCCTGCCTGTTTCCCCAGTGCCCTCTAATTAGTCTTAATTAGTGGCCAGGCCGATGAAGTTGTAGAAACAGATACAGTGCCTTGCCAGTGATTACGAGCTCCCCACAGTTTCCTCTGGCTCATCTTATCTGACCTTGCCTCGATTCCGATTTGCCTCCTGCTATTATGTGAACATTCAAATATGGGCAAAAGTCGGGAACCAAAACACCAAAAGTGTATATTATTATTCAGAATGACTTGCTGAGTTCTCATAGAAGAATCACGAAGGTTGTTTTAGGATTTTTGTATTGTCGTTTGCATGCAGTCAGTGTGATGACATTTACAAGTGCGTGGGGGTCCATATTCTAGATGAGCTCTAACTGCAGGGAGGAGCTGACTTATTCCTCTCCGACTGACAGCTTTACCAGCAGTCTTAAATGACCCATACAGAACAGCTGCAGAGATAATAATCTAATGTGCCTTTCCAGATAATGACCCTGCGTGGTCTGACCTCCATTTTCTGCCATTGCCACTTCAACCAGGCAAACACTGCGTGAACAAAAGGAGCAAACAGCGCTGTTGCTATGACAGCGAGGGGAATGATGATTGCTTCCGACAGTCCGAGATAATTCTAGTGCTTCGTGACTGAATATCAACAAAAAATCAACTGAATATCCGAAGCCGGGCTGTAGGGCCCAGAACTGAGCCCAAAAGTGGAGGACAAGCCTTGGTCAAATGCTTGTGTACATGCACGTTTAAGTAAATAGAAAACGGTCCACAGACTTTTGTGTACTTTTGGTCTGGGCCATTTTTCCATGGTTCGGGTTTGGTCAATTAGCTCCAGTTTATGGAATTGACCTTAAAGGGTAACTTTGTTTTTTTTAACCTGGACCCTAGTTTTCCCATGTTTTTGTGTCAAAGTTACTAATGGGGGAAAACATTTTTTTAAATTGATCCGGTATTGAGCGAGA
Source organism: Cyclopterus lumpus (assembly GCF_009769545.1). NCBI lineage: Eukaryota > Metazoa > Chordata > Actinopteri > Perciformes > Cyclopteridae > Cyclopterus > Cyclopterus lumpus. The sequence goes on along the minus strand of NC_046984.1, from coordinate 14,921,011 downwards.
GCGCTGTGGCCGGCTGCAATCAATCAAATGGGACCGCCGATGTACGTCCACTTAGACCCCCTTTACACCTGGCATCAATATGAATCTGATATCTAGATATGATTTAACATATTCACATTTACATTTGGTGTTATACGTGTGTCTCAGGGTCCACATTGAGGTTCTCAAAAGGGCTGGGGGGAATCCTCCGGAGGCTGCATTTGACCCGGGCTTTGCGGAAGAGACGGAGGCATGGCCTGCAAATGCGACTTCCGAGGTAGGTCTACACTGGAGAGGTTCTCTGGTCACGGCGGTCACGCTGAGAGCGAGCTGCGGTTTGAGCCCAGCATCTGAAAAAAATATTGTACGACAAGGATTAGAAGTCGACGTGATAATTACCTCCTAAATTAAAACGGGACCTGTAATTAGAAGCCTGTGAAACTACTGTCAGGGTTGAACATAAATGGATTACAAGGAAGAGGATTAAAGCAATGTGATCCTCTACATTTACCCACTAACTCTACCTTGTTCGGAAAAAAAAAAACATGCCTGACACAGTGCAGAAACATTGAAAAAGATGGGATGCTTGCACATCATTTGCCATAAATTAAACGAGGTGAAAATAAAGGTGTAAATAGAACGCATTGCAGTGTAGTGTACGAGTCTCCTGCGTGAACATCCAGATCCACCTGACAGAAAGCAGCTAAATGTGAGCATGCCAGAGAATTCAGTTCACTTTACAGCTGGCCAATAATCTGAACTGGCTCACATTTTCGGCCTGAAAGGTACCTGCTCGAGCCCGCTTCCAGCACAATGAGGATGAGAGGGCTATGGAGTGCACTTTCAGCGCTGCGTAAAAGGTATTAATGTCAGGCTACAGATCATGGGGATGCTGCATAACCCACTGGCACACTGGGAAGGCTTTTCTCAGGCAGCTACTGATAGAGAAAACACAGGGTCTGCAATGCGTTTGAAGCCTAATGCAAGAGTCAGTAGCCTTTCTATGCTTGCACATTTTGTGAGGTATTGTATACGCACAGAGCCTATACTGAACTTATGGTCATACTCTTCTCCAATCGAGGGCACACATTCGCTCACTCTAAATGTGCATAATAAGGCAGCACACACTGTTGCCAGCCATCCTACACCCTCTTCATCGAGCAATGTAGGAGTGACAGGGCCCCCTTGGTAGAGGGCTCTTCCTATGATTATAGAACAAGGGTTACAATATTGGACTTGTTGGGTACGGTGGTTGGAGCCCGATGAACGCCCTGCGGCGACACAACATCGAACCACTGCCCACCTACCTCTTTATAACCTTAGGCTGCCACAGGTAGAGCCATGGCCTGACCTTGCAAGGGTCAAAGAGAGAAGCAGTAGACACCTTGCACACCACATTTCACCAAGAAACATGGGGAACATGTAAGCGCATCTTTTCCAGAGAAGGGAGGGGGGTGAAGTGCAACGCAACTAACACACGTCCTGTACCCCAAACCCTGACAAGGAGCCCGACATGAATGGACAAGGCGTCTACCACGCCGCCGCCGTACATATGTCCTTGACACTCACAAGGTCGCCGACCCGCTGCGTGTAAAGTGTAGCCGGACCACAGCGGGAGGGTCTCAACGCGCCTGCCTATAGGCTTAGGAGATGCACTCGCAAAGCCGCCGTCCCATAAAGGAGAGTATTACCATAGAGTCCAATAGAGGGCGGAGCCTGTGTGAGAAAAGTGTTTGGTTTTTTTTTGTTCTTGCAGCACTTTGCTGTGAGGCCAATGCCGTGCGCCTGTAGAGGAACGTACTCCAAAGCACACTAGCTTCCTCTCTGGAGCTTTGGGGGAGAAAAACAAACAAACAAACAAGCAAACCCTTTTTACCTGGCCCACTGTGTTTACCCCACAGTTGCTGCAGTCTGCGCTGAGAGGGGGGGGGTAAATGAAACAGAGAAACAGACAGACAGACTAGAGAGAGAGGCCACGGAGGGTGCAGTGAGAGCGGGTTGAGAGTTCAGGTCACACTTCATCAACGCAGCAGAGAGAAGCCAGCGCCCTGCAGTTTACTTTTCCTGCACTGAGAGTTTGCCATTTGCACTCAAATGTTATATTGGTTTTCCTCCAGTACCACTGGGAGCAGTCAAGTGAGTGTGTTGTTTGCGGTAGAATGCAATCTCCTGACCATATAGCGTCCACGAGCACAACAGAGTTTACAGAGAGAGAGGGCACAGGGGCAAGTCAGAGTGCAGCTATCTGGCCACAAACCGAGCCACTGTTACAACGGCGAACTTTAATCTCGTGTTGACTTTGGCGGTCTCTATGGACAAAAGCGGAAGTGTTTTTTTTGCGGTTTTTTTCGAGCATCAGATTCCCTTTTAGAAAACCGTTCATGTTAGTGCAGCAGGGTCTGACTGTGTGGTTACGTTTTCCTCGTGCCTCCCTTCCATCCGGAGGGCCCAGCAGTATGGTCTCCAGTATGCTCTCCTCTGGGAGCAGCGAGGCAAAGCTCGGCTCCCGGCCAGAGAAAAAGCCGACGGCGCCGGCTCCCGGCCAGGTGCGTGTCTGCGCCGCCGGGCTGGCAGCGGCCACGGGTCCTGCCGGAGACCGAGATGAAGGACCTTTCGGCGAACCTGCATGTTTTTGTCTGACTTTTGCCAGGACGCGATAATCGCCATTTTGAATAATGATGAAATAGTTCCCCGTGATTATGGAATAGTATTTGTGCTTGAAATGCCCATCTTTATACCATCTCTGCTGCGCAGGTAATTTCAAACATTTATTGTTTATATTTATTGTGCGTTAGTTAGGTGGGGAAGGGTGAAGGAGCTCACAAAGACTCCTTTGATGCAGGCTAATTCCCAAGTCTTTTTTTCACAGTGCTCCACCTCGGGTCATTACATTTTAACACTCCATTGAAGCCGCAAATTACAATTTTTTCTTCTTGAAGAGTTATTTCTCTCGAGACAGAAATTGGCACTTGCAGGACTCGGCTGCTAGCGGTAGGATGCCAGATTCTACAGTCTACGGACGTGTTATATATCATCGTCGCGTGATGCATATCATTTTTGTTGTTATTGCTGATGTGATCCCCTTCAATGTGAGCAGAAAAAAAGACTTCTGGTAAAAGTTAAACTATCTCCAGTTTACAGTCATGACATGTTTTATGAAAACTGATGTTTTTGACCAACACAGCCGACATCAATCAATACAAATGGGGCAACAATAAACAATGTTTAAAGTCTCTGAGACGACTATGATGTGACTGCTAGTTTTACCTTATACTGTAATGTGCCTCTAGAAGCCATGTGAGAAAAAGCTGGTAATGAAAGCACATACACAGTAAGACTTGAGTGGTTCATTGGTGTAGTAAAAATACAGAAATAAAAGCTGAATATTGAGAGGGGATGGCTGCGACTTTGTAGCTTCATCCTCCTCAAAAAATATAACCTCATCTCCTCCACAAAATGTCCATTGTGTCAATATGTGAAACACAACGCCACATGGATTGTGGTTGTCTTCATCGTACCACACGGCACATTCGCACTGAATGCATTGTCCAATGTTCCCTGCACACACTTTCCAGTGGTTTAGTCTCACACTATTTTGTTCAGAGTAGCTAGAAATGCTGAATAAAAGATGAGGCAATTAAAACAACTCAGTTAAGGTTGGAGGAAGATCGTGGTTATGGTTAGAAAAGCTACTTAGGCCAAGGACAGACAGTGTCATTGACAGAAAGATCTTAAAAGGTTGGCTCACACCACTGAAAATGAATGAAATTTTGTTCCCTTCACCAGAGATTTTTATAGATATCTGCTGCCACCCCAACAAAATAAAAGTTAATGGAAGCTAATTTCCAGCAGCATGGTTTTTTAATGTCCTGCCCATTGACTGCATATAAGAAGTCGACGTCGTCACCGTGGACTCAAGTTGTAAAGCTTTGAGTTCGGCTTTTCTTTTTGTGGAACCAATAGCAACCGGCAGAGCTATCGGATATCTCACTTTAACTCACATTGAGTCCGATGACAGCTCCCTCTTGTGGAGAAGCTGGAGCCCTTTGAATGTGGAAGATTTTAGTGAGTGAGTTACAAGACAAGTTCTGGGGAAATGAAATGTCAACACTGACCACATGAGATGGGACGTCCACTTGTGTTGAAAAGCAAACATGGCCCCCCCCCCGAGCCGCTACGCATTTTTATTTTTATATAAACATCACAATACGTCCTGCATTGACTCCTAATTCTGCCAATGAATGTGAATTCCTACAGCATGCATGCACACGTCATCCTTCAAAAAAAGAATTCCCGTGACACGACATTTTATTACCAAAGTAAAAGCACATGAAAATGCTGTCAAACAATATATTGATTTTAGTGTTATCCTACTTCAGGAACAGAACAACAACGGGAGCTTGTGGCCTGAAATGAACCGGGCGTCACTTGTCGAATCAATACCCAGTAAAGAAACAACAAAGATTGTTGAAGTCATCTCCCTGTGTGTGTGTGTGTATGTGTGTGTGACAACTGTTTATAAGCGTGCTTTATGGGATAATAATGCGTGCGTGTGTTCCCGGGTTAATGTTCATCTGGTGGCGTAATCGTATACGTGTAAGCCCATCCCTCTCCTGCTCCTCTCCCGGCCTGCCCTCTTTATTTATTTACCGTGGTCTCATCCAATCGAGCGGCAGATCAGTCTGTGGAAAGGGCAGCTTGCCAAGGCAGCCCTCTGTGACAGAGCAATGCATTAGGACATTAAGACACCCGCTTCTGCGCAACAAAAAAAATCCATCAACCACCCCCGGATGCATTAGAGGCAGAGAAGGGCACCGCTCACACCGATCTGAATGCCATGGCGGCTAGCTCCGCGGCTCCGATCCAAATCTCTCCGCCGAGCAGCGTGCACACCTGGCGGGGCCTTGTTTGTCTCGCTGTTTTCTATTCATGCTTCCCAGCCAGGAGCAGTGAGCTGGCTTTCAAACAAATCATTAACCTTCGCTCTGAGCTTCGATGGTGAGCCCGAGCAGCCGGTGTGGTCTTAAAAATCGTTCCCCTCTTTTTTCTGAGTTTCAGTAGATTAATGGGTGGCATGTAATTGTTCGCTCTCTTTCATCTGTTTCTCCGCGTCTTTCATCCGCTCGTTTCATCTTTCCTTGTGAAGGTAGGAACTATGGAAGCTGTACCCCGGTAGACTGCAACGACTTGCAACTTGCCAGACAGCCTAAAATTGAATAGAATGCTCAAATGGTTGCGGATGAATCAGTCGGATTGAATTTAACATAGCCCGAAGGTATGGAGATAAATACAGTATGCTTGTTGCCAGGTGTGCACCGAATTACGCTTCAGCAAACGTATTGATCCGAACTGCCAAGTTTTTTCCAACCGGGAAATACATGGTGACGCTTTCAAGTGAACGTAGATGTTCACGGGACGCACACAGGATACAAGAAAAGAGAAGAAAAGATTGTGGTTTGGGTTAAAATAAGTATGTTTGACGCATGTAATATTCACACTTGTAACAGCTGTGTTTGTTTGACCCGCCGATTCCGTGGGAAACTCACCAGTTTCAGTTCATTCGATATTTCCTGGGCCAGGTATCGATATCCTACCATCACAGTGCTGAAACTCAAGAGGCACAACTAATATTTTAAATGGGCCAGAGAGGATAAATAACTTCATTTAGATGTTATACAATATCATTTAAATCTATGAGGAGATGCCACGGTCAACACTGTTAGCATACAGTATGTCAAACCATGGCGTACGTGGAAACTCATTGATATCTGTTGCAGGCGCAGTTTAGTTCTATCGTCTTCGCTACGTTCCCTTTTATTGTTCCTATTAGTATCATTACAGCTTTGAAACTTTCCCGATCTCAACCTTCTTATATTCAATTTTCAACTTTCCGTCACGCACGACTCGATCGTGAGAGAATCAGAGATCCAAACAGAACATGAATAAAATACAAGACACGTCAGAAGTGTGAATAAACAAGTGGAACCCGTGAGAATCAGTGAAAGGCAGAATCGATGCTAAAGGGACTTAGATGAGTGGATGCGTTAGCCGGGTACAGCTTGAATCAACCTGGCGCTATGTCAGCCCATCTAGCTTTGACAACATGCCTCCACAAGGGACTCGGAGGAGGAGTGCCAAAGCGGCTCATTAAAAAAGGATCCTCTCATTTCTAGGGGCACATTATTTAGTGTACAATAAGTCATTAATTTTAAAGCGCTACAGCAGTTTCCCTTAATGAGCAGTCCCACCGCACGGTGTGTAAAAACTGTGTCTCGAAGTTTACACAGAAAATTATTTCAGGCGCAGTTGGATGGAGGCATGTTAAAGCATGCTGTGTTCATTGTGTTTTTCTCACAATATGTCAATTTAACATGATATGTACAATATATTGGGCTGCACGGTGGTGTAGTGGCTAGCACTGTCGCCTCACAGCAAGAGGGCCGCGGGTTCAATTCCCGGTCGGAGTGGAGTTTGCATGTTCTCCCCGTGGCAGCGTGGGTTCTCTCCGGGCTCTCCGGCTTCCTCCCACAGTCCAAAGACATGCTGCAGGTTAATTGATCTCTAAATTGCCCATAGGTGTGAATGTGAGAGTGAATGGTTGTATGTCCCTACATGTGCCCTCGATGGACTGGCGGCCTGTCCAGGGTGTCCCCTGCCTTCGCCCTATGTCAGCTGGGATAGGCTCCAGCGCCCCCGCGACCCTAATGAGGATAAGCGGTATTGAAAATGGATGGATGGATGGATGTACAATATATTCTGTGCTAATTGGTCAGGGAGAAACTTTTTAACGCCTGTATAACTCTACTATACTGGCCTACAAGAGATATCACAAAGCAAAGAACAATTAGAAAGTTAAAAAGGTACAGCTGAATATAACCAACAAAACGGTTATCCACACAATTAAAATCTGGTGAACTGGAAGATGAGTTCCTGGTGTATAATACTTTGTTTTCTAATAAAGAATAGTTTCATTTTCCTCTGGTTGGAAGAACAAGAGCAGCACTTTGCATTCCCAGCACACTTTGTTGCAAGAGAAATTCAGGAGAAAGGAAATAACACCAGGACATTATCTGTGGAGGGCAGCCCCATTAAAAAATGAATATTGCTTTTTCTCCTCTTCCTCAGCCCCGGCAACAGATAACGTCTAAACAAATAAATAAATAAAAGCTGTAAATAACCGTTGCCTGTTGCTCCAGTCATTTCTCTATTACTTTGGCCACTGGAGTGAGATCGAATTATTTTTTCTTGCTCTGAGAAGCAGCTCTCAATTTCCTTGATAAAATGAAAAAAAGAAAAGGAGGAATTGGAGGAGAAGAAGGGGAATGGAGGATTGGGCGGCGAGATGCAAACAGTGGATTCCGTGAGTGATTTATTTCTGCATTTTGTCATGTTGTCAGGCTAAGGTTGGGTGTTACCTGGCTCCCTTTCCTATCCTTACTTGTGGCCTATTCCTCCACCCTATTAATTATGTACACACAGACTCACACACACACACACACACACACACACACTCACACAGCTCATTTCTGTCACACAGATGGGGGAAAAGACATAAAGATGATCCTAAATTACCCGATCACCCTTTTATTACTTTAATGGTTCAAGCAATAACTCACGCTCTATCCACCGCAATAAAACCGCTTTTTAACAAATATCTAATATATGCTTGAATATAGTGGTTTGGGCTAATGCGCCCATAATGAATCCAGAATGACATAAACAGCGTGTTAGTCAGACCGCGATCGGCGTTCGGTAGAAAGCAGTGAACTGGTGGAGCCAGTTCGAATAATTGCGGCAGAAAGCAGATGTGAGGAGCGGCCGATCTTTCGCGTTCTGGGCACGGCCGAACATGCTTCAATCAATTCACCCCTCTGCCTCAGAAACCATTTAAATAGCAAATGAATTATCACGCCACACCTGGCTCCACGACGAAAGGGGACGGCAATTGAAAGTGTGGCTTTTTGTCGCAAATGTGTCAACCGCTCCATCCATCACGCCGGTGAACCGGGAGCCGCCTGCATCTTGTCCCGAGCCACGCGGCGCACTCATTTTCTAGTAAGTGCTAATGGAGTTAAGTCAGGTGTGCCGCACACTTTTTTTAATCTTTTCTACAAATTAGCACCAGCTGATTGTCGTGTTTTGAGTTCTTCAGTTCGTGGTTTGTTTGTCTCGCCCAGAAGTTAAGGGGTCACGGGATTTAGCGGTTAGCTTCGGACGCTACAAACGTAGCCGCTGAGGCTGCGTTGTAAGCTACTCCGCGGCTGATGTGCACCTCGTTAAGAATGGAACTACTCATCTAGGTGTATGAATGGCATTGGAGAAGCCCGCTGGAGATTTTGAGAATGAGGACATGATTATGGAAGTTGAATAAAGGTTTAGCAGTCATCTCGCGAAGCCTTCTCTGCTGCAAACCTTCTGTGTCTATGGAAGAATTATTGGATGAACATAAACGTGGTGAATAGTCTCCAATCCAGTATATACAGGAGGTGAAATAAAAGTTACCTGAATGCAACTTAATTTCCATAGCATGTGTTCAGCTCGCCATCGCTCACTAGCACAAAGAAAACAAATTAATGCATTTAAAGATGCATTGTGGTTTGGCCTAATATTACTACAAAATGTAATGAAAAAACTTAATTAACTTTGTGATGGCAACAAAAGTATTTGAATAACGCCAATTATGGAACAAATGCATATATTTGACAACAAATATCCTTATGGATGTGTACGTTTATAGCACTTTTCTAGTCTTCCGACCACTCAAAGCGCTTTAACACTACTTCACCCATTCACACCCATTCATACACTGATGGGAATGGCTAAGATGCCAGCTGCCCATCAGGAGTAACTAACATTCACACACATTCACACACCGTAGCAATTTTGGGGTTAAGTGTCTTGCCCAAGGACACATCGACACGGCTAGCGGAGCCGGGGAATCGAACCGCCGATACTCTAATTGAAAGACGACCCTGCTCACCACTGAACCACAGCCACCCCCTTATTCAAACCCACTATATTTTTCCAAGCCAAAAACATTTTTTATTTTACATAATAAAATGAGTGTTGAGGTCCTACAAAGAACACATGGTAACCTACAATAATAACACCATACCATAATCTGAGCAAACCATCCTCCTGTTGTCTTGACCCCATCCCTTCCTCAACCGTTCAGAAAGTTTTTAATAGCGTCTCAAACCGAGTCCAGAAAAATATTAACACATCCCCCTTGAAACTGGAGTCTGCCCCAAGGCGTTCAAAACTGCTGTTGTTAAACCGCGACGGAAGGAGTCTAATTTAGAAAGTGCAACCTTAAGTGATTATACGACCATATCAAATCTGTCCTTTTTAAGCAAGAGACTCGAGAAAGTGTTTTTTCTACCAGATAAATAACTTTTTTTAATGAAAAAATCACCATAGCACAGAGACTGCACTCACAAAGAAACGCAGTGATCTGAGACTCAGGTAAAGTCTCAGTTCTGGTTCTGTCTTGACCCAAGTGCAGCATTTGACACGGCAGACCATGAAACTCTCATAAACCAGCATGAGAACTGGGAGTGTGCACTAAACATCACAGGAAGACAATTTAATGTTTGAACACGTGTCATTGACACATTATAGAACCTCTGGTGTTGCACGAGGGAGCTGACTTGTTCTCTCTTGTTCTCACTTGACATGCTTCCTCTCGCTGATACCATCAGGGGACATACTGTTAGCTTCCATAGCTATGCTGCTGATACCGATTGTACATATCTGTTCAGCTAAATAATAAAGCTCCCTCACTTTTTGCCTAATAAACACACGGATGAATAATAACTTTCTCAAATTGAATGAGGATGAGAGAAATTATATTAGTAAGGGGTGATTTACTGGAGAAATTAAGTCATCTAGCTCACCTAATCAAACCACAAGTAACAAGTCTGGGTGTTACCTCACGGTGCGTTCACACCACCGAGAAGCGTTGCAAATGTTTCGCACGAGTAGATCACATGCTCCACCCGTCATCACTGACGTCCTGGCGTTGTTAAATATGACTACCGGTCTGCCTGAAGTAGACCGACACTTTGAGAAAAACAAGACGCAGCACTTCCCTGACATGTGGGTACTTAGAGCGTCATAGTTTGAAGTACAGCGCCACTGAACGAATTGGGAGTGAGAACATTTTGGATTATCATATAGGATTCAGACTGTGGGCACTGTGGATATCTTTACATTTAATTTCATAAAAACTCAAATAAATGTCAGCATCAAGGTGGAATAATAAAAAGAGAAGTCAGGGTACCACCAAAGTCATTAGAATTCATCCTTTCTCGAGCATTAATGGTATGCAAATATGGTAATCTATCCAAATATTTTGTCCAGACTGAGCTATTGACTTATACACTAGCATGTGGAATAAACACCCAGTGTTGTGTCAAGTATAAATCTATCTTAGCTCTTTGAACTTCTCTTAAGTATTTTACATCTTTGAAACAGGTTTCCCAAATGGGCTGGGAATGTCGTATAACGAGGTGTTTTTATTGTATTAAAACTTCTACCCATCACATCAAGAAACTCTGAGGAAAAGTCATAAAAATAATTTTTAAAAAAGGAATAAGCTTGAAGACATCTGAAACGATTTGGCATTCTGGTCCCTTTCGACCGGAGAGATCCCTCCAAGCCACCGATGACAACAATAAGAGACGGGACCGGCTGAGCATGACTTCAATCTAATTCTGTGAAAGTCTCGGAGCCCAAATGATTCTGTCCAGCGGTTGAAAGAAGAAACAAGGGAAATATCTACTTAGACAGAATCAACAGAATTTCTTATTTCCGCAATGAACTTGAGAAATAAAGACATAAAGTGAGGTCACAGAGATGTCTTTCATCGGCACGGTTCATCCTCGTGAAGTCGCATCAGAGCTTCCTCCGACTGTACATATTTCCTAGATAAGCCTGCGCAACATCCAATACATGTTTAGCATTTCCACTTCAGTACACACACACACACACACACAAACAAACACACACACGTCCCAGCTGCATGAAAACCAAGCGGCTCTCCGTAAGGCCTTTTTTTTTCTTTTTTTTTTTTTACAGCTGTGCCATCTCGCCATGTATGTAAATAACATATCAGATTCCCATTAAGGGAGATTTAAATCATGATTATGAAGATTGCAGCAGTGACTCTAGTTTTCGTGCAGTTCTGGAACACTCGGGAGCATATTTACAATAATGTTCAAATGTGGATGTCATAGAAGTCCCAACACTGTTAAGAGTACAGTGTAGTCATCGTGTTTTCTGCTTTTCAGGTCAGAGGGGTACGATCTAAAATAGAGATGGTATTAATAAGCTCTTGATGGTAGGACATTGGCCTCCTGACATAAAAAGTAGCACCTATACAACCTCATTAAAGACCAAACTATCATTAAAAAAAAAGTCCTTTCTAAAAGCCTCTCACCTTCACTCTTTAAAAGGAGGTGGCTCTTTCAGAAGACTTAAAGGTCACTGAGATTCCCAAGGAAATTATTTGGAGACACACACACACACACACACACACAGAGAGAGAGAGTGGTTTTACCTGGCCTTTCTTCTCTTAAAATGGATTGCTTGGCTCTTTGTGTCGCTAAAGAAAAGCATGGAGGAAACTTGAGCTGTTTACTCGTTCTGTAATGCAGTCGTGTAATATCATCTTCATTGTATAAGGTTTTTTGCATCTGGAATTCATGCACTTTACCAATTTGTGCTTTTAGGAAATGATACAAGACGGGCACTGGTAGATGTCAATCAAATGGCAACTTCAAAAAAAACGACTCCCAACAAACACAAAGAGAAAGAGAAAATGTTTTGACAAAATACATATTTACTCCATGTACTCCATACTCTACTCCATATTTTGCAAAGATTCTTGAATACAGAAATGTTGGAAGAAAATGCAAACTGAATGATAATGATGTTGTCATAAGGCAATAAAGCTCATCAGCAAACAGACAATGTAATTATTGTAACTACATTGATGTCAATGACAGATTATCCCCCATACATAATTAACAATGCAGATTGTTAATTATCACAGATTACTGCTAGTATCGTGTCACTGGAAGTCTTGGTTTCCATAGACGACATAATGGGTTCAAGGTACAGCTTTATTTACATTAAAGTGGACACATCATGCTCATTTTCAGGTTCATACTTTTATTTAGTGTTTCTACAATGGAACATGGTAACATGCTTTAATGCTCAAAAAACAAAAAAAATTTCCCCATACAGTTCATCTGAATATACATGTATTGATCCTCTGTTTTGGCTCCCGTCTCTTTAAGCATGTGTATGGATTATACACGCTTCGTCCCGGATTTCCATTCAAAAAGGCGGTGCTCAATTCTTAACGATTTGCTCTAAAACCCCAAAAGGCATCTGCTAATCAATATGTAGAACCGGATTGTTTTGGGGTCCCTTGAGAGAAAAAACACAAACGTTGTGCACACTGTAGAAGTAAACAAATCCTTTTCTGGCCTTCCAAAAGTTGAACACAGAATTAATGAAGTAGCGTATCCATGTCATTACGAACTAGCCGCTACCTTTTTGAGGTGCCGGATAGAAGCTGACAAGGAAACGTGAATTGATTGTTCAAATGGTGGCAATGAGGAAATTAACCCCCGATTATGAAGGTGAGAGTATAACCCCCCCCCCGCAGAACCATTCCCTCGGCTCACAGCGAGATGCATTTTCGTCGTCGGGATGCTATTTGTGGCTTTTGAGCCACACATCATTACGACAGACTCTGGGGCTTCAAGCCCAGCAGTCATTTTGTCATCTAGTTCCATTGTTGCTGATGAGCCGATCTTCCATATCCCGTCCGGAGCCGTCTTATCCCTCGACGGTAAACAGGTTGGAGCTCCGCCGTGATGGGCATTTTGTCATTAGCTGTCATGATTGTGTGTAAATGGCTCCTGGCAGTATTCTGTCATGCCTGTGACAGCCCTTCTCAGGTACTTGGGTGATTGAGGGTCTTAGTGAGGCGTCATGCGTCCCTCTGAATGGTAACGCGTACTCGCCGCGTCTGTTGCACATGACACATTATGGACTCTGTGACAAGGCTATTAGTTATCGCTGTGCCGGGGAAACGCACGTCTGCGGTGATTTCATTTGTTTGGTCACGCCGATTTCTACAGGTAAGTCACTGGAAGGTTCACGAACAAATAAATGTATTTATGTCGGGAGTACGTACGCGCATTTCTTTCGTTAGGAGGCACATTTGACAGAGTGAGACTGTCATACTGGAGATGATTTTTTTTGTGCTCATTAAACCCCCTCTTCCCCCAGTAACTCAGAAAGAAGCAGCGGCTACATGGAGAGCTTGTTTGGCATAATATGATTCTCAGTTATAATTCCATCATTGAAACAGTTGGGTGGTTTGATAAAAAAAAACTGTAATATTGCTTGCTAATATTAGTAAACCTCATATCCTCAGTCAATAAAAATTTAATGGAAAATAATATATGTCAGATGAAAGTGGTAGACTTATTACTGACATGTCATTCCATATCCAACTCTACAAGAACAAATATATTACATGCTCATCTTTACAAGGTTCAGCAGTTGAGTTGGGGATCAGGAGTCCAATAATCCAATGTGTTAGAGATGCAACCTGCAATATGTTGTTCCAGAGGCCCTTCCAACTTCCTGGTTTGCTGCATGAGCAAGCTGAAACCAACAAAAATGTCCATGAACATCCCGAATCGGCTCTCATTAGAATGTATTGCATGTGATGATTTAGATAGATAGATAGATAGATAGATATATAGATAGATAGATAGTTAGATAGATAGATAGATAGATAGATAGATAGATAGATAGATAGATAGTTAGATAGATAGATAGATAGATAGATAGATAGATAGATAGATAGATAGATACTTTATTCATCCCTAGGAGGAAATTTGTGTGGACATATTACATTTAAGAATTTAAATAATAAAGGAAATGAAAAAATTAAATAAAAATGAAAGTGTATATGTGTATCTAAGTCAGGGGTATCAAAGAAAGTACTCAAACGCGTACCAGTAAACCACTTTAGCCAAACAAAGTGTTCGACATTTGGATGCGGTACTTCCGCGTTGAGCGGCCGTTCTCCAGTGACATTTCACGGATTTCAATCCGATGAAAGTGTTTGAAAATCGAACGCTGCATCGGAGCTGTACACGCCGAATTATGGGGGGCTGGATGGCGCGCACTTCGACTGGAGAAAGCGTAACCGTAAACTACTTTCGGATGCGGTATTTCCGCGTTGACCGGCCGTTCTCCGGAGGGGGTTTTGCGGACTTAAATCAAATGAAAGTGTCCGAAAATCGTGCCTGTGAGAAAAACTAGCGGGCCGCACTAACACTAAACTTTGATGTCAAGTAGGGGGCCACAAAATATCGTCCTGCGGGCCGCAATAGCTGTGCCCCTGTCCGTCAATGCATCCACACTCTCCTGCATTCACTAAACTCCTCCCACAAGTGTCAACGAGAAGCAGATCATACAAATGAATTAAAGAGGGCGTGGTTTAAGTATAGGGGGCAGGGCTAACCCACACCACTGACAGAGGACCCTTCAGCTGAGACCAATGAGGCCTCCCACAAGAGTCTACGAAAAACAGGTCATGAGTTTGACCGTGGCGAGTGAATTAGTTCCTATATGTTGCACCTTTTCGCTAATGTCCAATATCACCGCCACACCCCCTTCATGCCAGTTAGCATGGGCACACGCCTCCAGCCCCACACATTTAATCTCCATGCTAAATGTCATCCTCCAAAAGCTAAAAAATGTGGCCGCCAAAGGTTGAGGGAGTTTCTCTGGACCGACGAGCTGCTAGCTAAAAACCTCCAGGGGCGGACAGTAAAACCGTATTTGACTATTTTCTCCCTCGATGTTTTGCTTTGGCGGAGAGAACGCCCTAATGGTGTCCTTGCGCCTCCAAATGCCTGTCCTTGTGTCTTTGGTGACATATGTCTACACAAGCGAGTCTGTGATGAGCCTCCGTAGCCTCCGGCCAACCAAGAGCACACCGTGGCGAAGGCTCCATTTGAAAAGGATGAGATGGCAGAGATTGTCTCGAAGGAAATGTCATTCTCCTCTGCAATGAGGAACAGCAAAATGCAGGACAAACAGCCTGCGAGGTCCCCCACCTGCTGGGGGGGTGGAATACATCATCAGTGTGGCGCGGCGGTGTGTCTTGAGCATCATTCGTGGTCAGAGACCCTCTTGGGATCCTGCACCTGGGAGAGGTGGCTGCTTTGTCAAGCTTGAGTTAAAACGCCACATATGGCCAAGGGGGTGTGTGTGTGTGGGGGGGGGGGTTCACAGCTTTAATGTTTTTCCACTAGGTCACAGGGTGGACGTCCACCGACAGATGGCATCGTGTCGAGCCGGCTGCGTGACGCGGGCGTATGAGGAAAGCTAACGAGCGGTGTAGCCTTGAGCGAAGGTGGGCGAGACGCCCGGCATGTTGTGCCCGGGATGCCGCCCGCAGAACTCCATGTGATGATCAAGCTTTATCTCAAGTGGCAGCCCCCTGCCCACCTCTGCCTTGATTAATGAGGGCAGAGCAGATGCTCTGGATATAGAGCAGAGGGAGCAAAGCGCTCTTATCGGCACCCCACATGGCGGCCGCCTTCATTTCCTCACCTTTGCATCAGGCATGTCTGGCCGTGTACAAGGGCATCCACCGTCTCTCTTTGCATAACTGTGTGTGTGTGTGTGTGTGACAGAATCAAAGAGGCTGCCAGCTGGGATTGAGCAAATGCGACCCTCGGGCGTTTTAATCTCAAAATATAGTGATGAAAAATGATACTTTGAATAATGCGATGATATTAACATTATACCGGTATATTTTCAAAGTGAGTGTTTTTTTTCACACAGATTGTTGAAAGCATCACTCTAAATTGTCAATTATTTTTTTGATCCTGAATTCCCTAACTTCTCACACATGTCATGGAGATGGCAGAGCTTGTGTTGGGTCGTGTTGGGTTCAAGTGAAATGTAATGGGAATATATTATTTGCTTTTTTTGGGTCATTTTCAGCAGGTGTGTCCCCCCACAACAGAATTCTACATCTACTTGATTGGTGAGCTTGCCATTCCTTCTTTTTTAGGAACATACCGAACTGTTGATCTGGTCCTCATGTTTCTGCAGTCTGCCTGATGGGTTTGTGCAGTTCGTCAGCCTTTTAATGGCCTCGTTCACTTGCACTTGCTGAGAGTTCCCTGGACCAGCTACCAAATACAAATTCCACATTTCTAAATCATCTCCAGACTTTCTTTTATCCGCTTGATTTGTCATGAAATAACGAGGGAACGGGCCACACCTGGCCATCGAACCATTTGCAAGACAATTGTCCCAATTACTGTTGAGCCTGTGTAAAAAAATGTGGGGGACTGTGTGAAAATGGTTGTAATTCAGTTATATCTATTGAACTAAAACTGAAAGTCTACACTTCAACCACATGTCGACGGCGACATTTCAAAGTCGTGAAAAGATGAAATTAAGAAAAATGGTAAAACGTTACAAATGCTTATGGCCCTGACTGTAGCCGACATGGAGCGCACGTGCCTGTGAGTGTGAGAGGGGAAAAAAGGGGAAAAAAAAGACACTAATAAAAAAACTAATAAATGTGTAAATAGTGTTCCGGGGCGTAGGTTGTGATCCATGATGAACGGGGGATGCATTTGACTGACATGCCGGTAAAACATTTTCCTCCCCGTCACCGAAGTTATAAATCACTCTGAATTATTGCCATTGAGGGCTCACACCTCTTATTGCCATTTCTTGCCCTCGGGTTACGCCTCGCCTTTTACTTCATGCATTTTCTCCTTCTTTTTTCTTTTTTTTTTTTTTTATCACCAGGCATAAATTAGTCCCTGCTTAAGTGAAAAGACAGGCTTTGGCCCCGCGAAGCTAAGATGAGTGTCCTCCTAACCACTTGTACAGATTTAGAACTCCTTGTCGAGGAAGGGCATCTGAAACGGGGAGCCGCATATCAATGATCCTCGGAGGAAAAGCAACAAAAAAAAAAAAAAAACTCTCTGGCACATTACGAAGGCAGGAAAACAATTTTTTTTTTTAAGTTTTTTTTTAAAACATGCTTCCAATTATAGCGCTGCATATTTTGCCAATGGATTATTTATGATGAAGCTTAATTTACACGTGGTGCATTTGGATGGGGTGTGGGGGGGGGGGGGGTCTATAAATACTTCAGCGGCCCTACAAATTAAGCGATAAAACAACCGGCGTTGTCAATACTGTAAGAGACGCCCGCGCTGGTCCACGGCCAGCTGTTTTTTTTTTTGGCCCGAGCGGCGAGCACACGAGAGAGCGATGGGCGTCCTTCTTCTCGACCCCGATCCTGTTTTCCCGTGTGGAGGTATCGTCGAGCCGGCTGCTCGTAAAGGTCAGGTCTAAATTGGGGAGAGGGAGAACGATCTTTTCAAGGTTTAAGTATCAAATCTCAAAAGTCACTTTAGCGACCTATATGCGCCAGAGTGAGAGAGATCCCCTTGTCCTCCTCGCCACACCGTGAACTAACGAACCGCTCCACATGAAGGTGCGCTGACAACCGCACATTCCCTCCACCTGCCTTGTTGTTGTGACAGCTCTGCTGCGCGAGTACGAATGTGAACACGCACGCCTCAACATTAGCTCAATTATCCACCGGTTTTATGAAAACTCCAAACATAATCTAAATACCGCGAGTCATCGTTTGCTTTTTTTCCCGGAAACAAAAATAATGTATTCTCGTGTGAACAAAGGCCGGTGGGAGAGAGGCACGCAGAGAGGATGAGGGCACTCATTCATTTATCTTCATATAAATGTTCCTCCATTTAATTGAATTTTCTGTTATAGTCCTGGCAACCCGTTGATATAAATCACGCCTCTCAATCAGTCAAGATAGGAAAAAAAAAGACGGCTCCAGCCACAGATGTACGAGGCGGGGGCGGGCAGGGGGGCAAGAGGAGGCCGGGATTTATGTGCACGAGGAACAACATGACCCTGGGTCTCTGCTGCCTGTCATCAGAGCATCTTTTCCATTACCTTGAGGATTCATAAGCACTATATTTCAGTCAGGGGGTCCTTGAACAAATTCAGGACCGCCACGAAAAAAAAACTCAAACGATTCCACTGCACTCCTCTATGTTTTTTTTTTTTTTTTTTTTTCTTCATGTAATGCCACGAACAGGAAAACAAATGTGGGTTTGTATCTGCCTTTCAAAAGCCGTTTTTGTACGGGTACGCCCTTGGTTATTTGGACTTGTGTGTGAGTGAGCAATTATTTGTTAAATATGAATGCCACAAAAGGAACATTAAGCCACACTCATTGCTTTTGATATCGCTCACCTCGATCCTTTAAAACATGAAACATTTTGCTCCGATACGAGGAGACAAACTCATCCACAAAGGGTTCATTCGCAGTGAACTTTTGAACTGAAACGACCTCGTGGATGACGTGGAAACATCTCTGAATGAAGGAAGTGGCCAAACACAATATAATAGTGTTGAATGGCCGTGGAGAAGTATTTTATTCCAGTGTCTCAAATTCAATATAATCCCTTCAAATTCAATATAATCACTGCCAATACCAACCCCCCCCCACACACACACACACACACACACATACCACCATCCACACACATCGATCGTTTGCCCGGCAGCCAATCCGCTGTCAGAGTTCTTCTATAAAGTCAAACATGATGGAGAGACACTCTGCTTCAGAGCGGGATACTCAGAAAACGACTCGATGATAAAACATCGCCATCTTGGCAGTTGACTTGCCAATCCAAATTAAAAAATAGAAAAAAGTTAAGAGTGGCACGGAGGCTATATTTCACGCTTTAACACCTTGCTACACACTTCCTCGCTCTTTCCGGTAAGGACGGAAAAGTCCAATTACCTAATCAGTAGATCTGGTGAAGGGCCTTTCATCTCTGGAGAGCGATGAGATAACATCCCATCCTAAAACTGGAAAACATATGAATGCTGGTTGCATTGACCTCTGAATGTACGTAGTGAAGGTCAGTAAATAGTCGATGGAGGCACACTCACAGGAGGGATTCTGAATACAATATCCCCTAATTCACAAATATTGTCTTCGGAGAGAGTACATGTTTTTTCCTACTTATTTTAAAATGTCAGAACTTGCTTTGACTCGCTTTCCCTTACTTTATTCCCACACAAAGAGCTTTTCTGAGCGTATGCAGTGTTATTTGCAACGCCACGCCGGATTGCCGCCGCGTGCGAGTTTATGCAATATGTCTTCCAAGAAGCCGACAGCGCGGAGAAACGTATACATATTCACGAAAAGAAAAGAAAAAAAAGGTGTGGGATTCTAGATGAATGACGCCAAAGGAACAAAATCGGACTGAATCATGCAATGCAATTTGTCCATGAAGATTTGTGACACCAAAATAATGTGACTTAGACATAGAAACGTTACCCCTTGGACCGACGAGGCTCATCTAAGTGTAACGGGAAAGTGGTTATGAAGGGTCAACTGCATCCTACAGTGTCCACTTTGGACTCAGCGAGGTTTTTTTTCCTGTATGTTTTTCATTTAATCCAGTATAAGTACAATGAAACACATTACGTGAGAGAATACAAATGGGAGAGCCGGAGTTTAACACAGCAGGAAGGACAACATAAAGAAACTAGTCATCCAGCGGGAGTTGAGGTCAATGAGAATTGCAGCCACATGAATTATAAGCGGAAGTACTGAACCGTCTCCCTCTGTCCAACACATTTAAAGGTTTAGTGGTGTTTAGTGGTGTTTTATTGTGCGATTTGGAGCTGTGAGGCCACGAAAGGAGGAGAGCTATGACTTCTCACTGATGTTTTATATCCAATTATCTTCATGTTGAGTGGAGGGAGGAATGGCAAACACAGGCTAAATGGTGCGTTTCATATGTGGTCAAACTCACTCCTAACCTCAGGCTGTGAATATGCTTCCTACTCAGGGTGTTACTTTCTTGTATTAGCTGATGCACAAAGACAGGAATACGACCGCTGAGCTACTTCCCGTTTCCAAATATATCCTCGTATTTTGGCTCCGTTCATACGCACTCCGTAATGAAATTAAAAATCTCTGTAATATCTCATTGTGGCTCCGTCAGCTCGCAACAAGCAGCAACGCAAGCTCCTCTTGATCTAATGTGTCGTCTGTTGCGCGAGGCCACGTCGTGGCTGCCTGTCATGTGCCAACAAACGTCTCGGTTATGTTTTGCACATCGTGTGCTGCAGCCAGATGTGTGCAACCTGCGGGTTCTGAAAAATGAAGCCAACGCAGAAGTGTCTGGACTTGAATTCCACCTGATGGCCAGCAGGAGGCGACAACTCAAAGTCTGATTGTATAGAAGTCTATGAGAAAATGACCTTAACTCCTCACTTGATTTAATGCTTCAGTAAACATTGTAAACGTGAGTTTATAGTCTCAATAGTTTCAAGTCTTCTTCATCATGATGTTCATTCAGCAGGAAAATAGACCATAAAGCATAAAGAGTACGCTTTAGGGCGGGCTACCATTTGATTGACAGGTCGCTACCACTGCCAGAGTTGTATACGGTGTCTCTACGTCACCCATCCGGAGCCCAAATAGGGGAACATCCCAATGACGACTTCCACTTCTTATGTACATATGGTTGCAGCAGAGTCCTCATGGCATAAAAACAGGACTCTTGCCTCTTCCCCACAGGGATGATCAAGGTCAGAATCTACTCCATATGCATAGATGTATCTGCCTGTGAGATATAACATACGTGTGCAAATGGTAAATACAGCGCGAGTACAGAATACAAGACGTGTCTAGGTTCGCTCTTATGTACAGATGTGAGCAACGGAAGAGGTGAATGTCACAACAGAGAGCTGCGAAGTCGAGGCAACAGTGGAAAGAATGATGGCGTAATAAAAAGGGAGCGTATTGTCAGACGGAGACCGGTGCTCATGGATAGATGAAATGAACATAAGCGAACGAGGCCGGTCCTCTCAAGGCCGAATTCCCAACATGGAGGGGCTAATAGCTGCGAATTCTTTCCTCTGTTTAATTTTCAGTTTAATAAAAAAAAAATAAAAAAACACGACGCAGTGGAATGAAACAAAATACGTTTCATCGCAGTAAAAAAAGAGGCAATAACCAGAGAAATTAAGCATTTTGAATTGAGTTGCGGGTTCTAAAGCGTGCGCGGGAGTTGCGGCGGCTCTCCGCTGAGTCGTTCTTTTTCTAGCGTGACAATAAACCGTGAACACTTGAGACTGTGCTCGGCGACGGCGAATCCCACTTAATTGCTTTATGCTGTACGTGTACAGATCATTTCTTTCCCTTCCACTTATTGCAAAGCTCCAGGGTCAGAGTGCAATTAGTCTCGCAGCGTGCGGAGCTAGCAATATTTAAAAATTACGCGTCGCGTTTTGAGCGCGTCATCGCCAGAGAACAAAAATACAACTTTTGGAGTGAAAAACGAAAGATTTTGACTACGTTTATAACCGTTGGAAAAAAAAAAAAAAAAAAAACGTTTTCATGATGGCTTTATGCTTAATAACTCCACTCATGCTTCTGTTGCCATGCCATTGAAAGCTCTGCTGTCACCGCAGCCTAATTCATCGACACTCCCTGCCGTGCTCGGCTTGTTGTTCCCAACAGAGCTCAGTGAGCTCAACAGTGAAAATCTTATTTGAGGATTTCTTTGTTTTTTTTCTGAATCTGTCCTTATTTAGAGCAAAGGACTTTAAAGGTTTCGCAAAGCGAGATTCGCAAAGCTTGATGGGATCAGTCGGTCCCTCGCTATTAAAGTATGTTTTACACATACGTATTACACGGTCTTGTACCTTTGCCTTCTTTTCTTTTCATTTCGTTTGGCTTAGTATCAACTATTTTATGGTCAATATTAATCTGGTAAATGGTTGGCTTAGTTCCAAGCTTAAAGCTATTTATAAAAGGATTTTATTATGCAGTACGTCAATGGAGGGAATGAATGAGAATATCCCCTCCAAAAAGGGTGGGGCGCTCAGTGTTGAGCTTCGTGTGGGAGGCAGAATTAACTCCAGGTGGGTTGGCAGACGGAGACTGGCCACACTTTGTATGGAGTGGATCAACTCCCATAGAAACAATTAATAATGTTTTCATTAAATTCCTTCCAAACCAACAACTGAGAGCGTGTTCAGTGTTACTTTAAAAAGAGAGATTGACTGCTGTGTTGATTCAGTGCATCGAAATCTGGTAACGGGGGAAAAAGATTTCATAATCTGCAGTGCAAATGATCGGTACTTCAATCGTGTGTAACCTTTAAAGGTCTCGTGGTGAATAAGCAGCAGTGCTTAAGGTTTTTTGTTTTTTTTCACACATTTTTTGAAGATGTTAACGTTGCAAAATGACTTAGTTTACTGTGAAATGACGTTTAAGGTCGTCGGGGACATAAAATCTGTCAAAATGGATCCGCTGGTCTCAGAATTTAGCAGTGAATATGGATTCAAATTAAAATAAAAAATGAAAAAACAATGAACCTGCAGTATATCTACTTCACATAAAAATCCACTCAGATTCAGATGGCTGGGAAAGCAAGGCTTTTAAGCAGCATTGCCAATCTGGCGGGACATGAATGGAAATGTGTCGGTTACTTGGTGTAGGGCTGAAAGGAGGAGCGGGCGAGCAGGTGGGAGCGAGAGCGTCGTCACGGGGACAGGTGGGGAAAAAGTGTGGAGTGCAGGATGGATGCTGGTGGATGGATGCAGAGTGGCAACGCAGTGGGGGAGGTGAGACTGTGGCGAAAGTGAGCGACAGAGTGGGGAAAGAAAAGAAGAAAAATGTTGGACAGAGAAGGACTTTGTGACACTTGAAAATCAGTTACAAAGGCTTTGCACAAGCAAACCACCAGAAGAGCAGAAAGATACCCGGCGCACCGTCCGATCCCACAAGCACAGCAGAGCCGAAGCCGACATTCAATTCTGACACTTTGACAGACAAGTGCAGATGAAAAACCAGTCTCCAGATATATATATTTTTTTTTTTGTGAGGACGGCAAAACACAGATTTAAGGCAGGGTTTCCTGTCATCCGGTGCAACAAAAAAATAAAAAATAAATGCAGGTGACAGGTGCACCATCAGGCAGAATAATGCAGTCAGAGGGACCATATTCTTTCATCATCTACTTCTTTAAAGTCACAGCTCTCTACTTTTCCTTGCAGGCCTGGCTGTGGTTGCACTCCTACAGCCCTGGAAATAGTTGCTTTTGAGAAGCGTTTTTTTTTGCGCGAGCGGCCGTGTACAATGGCGGACGACAGAGTGCATCCTGGGATTTGTGGTGGATGGACTGCTTGTCATGATTCTGACAGATATTTAAAAAAGGTATTGCCTGGTAGGGTAATAGAGCAATTTGAACAGAGAAAAAGAGGAAGAAAAAAAAGAAAAGCTAAATGCCACTTTTATGCTACCCAGACAACAGTTGACCACCAGTTTCGATTATTCTAGTCAAAAAATAGTTTTTTCCCTAATGAGAAAAAATATTCCTTCCAATATAGGTGTTCATACAACGTGTCACCCTGGCAACATTTCCCAGGAGCAGAGCTGACGCGTGATGGCGACTAACACCAGGATAAAGTAATTAAAATCTGAAATGGATTTCGCTTCACTTAATGCGCCGTCTGAACGCGAGGTTACGGGTGACGAACCGTTTTCCTTCTTCTTCTTCTTTTCGGTAAAACACGTTTGGTTGCTAAGCTCAATGGTAAAAAGCCCGTTGCATGTGCCATGCTGTCGTTCACCCCCCTTTTTATCGTCGAGTTCATCACCGGTTTGGCGCTACGAAAAATAAGTCAAACGTATCATTCTTTTTTTCTAAATTATTACTTTAAAAGCATAGGAAGAGTGTGTCTTTGTATTTGGCTCATTCACGACTGGTAAATTAGTGACTGCAATAACCTCAGATTCCTGAAAAAGTGGCAATTATATCAATCGAACGGCGGAAAAAACAACAACCTTGAAAGAGATACAAATTGGTGTCAGAAAATATTTTTGTGTTTCCTCTGCATCTCACCTCGTGTAGTTTTTACCATTTCTGACATTTCTTCTGCTCCCACTCAGTATTGATTAGTTCCATTATTCCATTACAGCACTTTTTTTACTCTAAATGCGACAGCTGTATGTCCTTGGACGGAGGTAACGCCACTCTTTCATGCTTCATGGTGTAAATGCATCGTGCAAAGTATTGCCCAATATTCCTTATTGTTGCCAGGATACCCTTGACACACACACACACACACACACACACACACACACACACGTCTCTATCTCTCCTCCTATTCACCAATGTTTTGACAAAACTAATGAATTATTGGACATTTTCGTGGCTGCATTCATATATGATGAATGGATCAGTAATGCAACTCTTTGAATACATTCCACATTATTTCCGTGCTTTGAATTGCTTTTCTTGATTCATCATTGTTCATCATGTAATGAAATGCGCCGCCTAATCAATTCATTATCCTGTGTAATTATTAATTACGGCTTGATTGCATTTCCTCTGCAACACTGAGGAAACGCACTTGTGAAGATATTCTGTCGTGCCGCCGAGGAGGAATGTATTAGTTTCGGACCATTATGAGACAATATAAGTGGAGATGGATTCATCAAAAGGATTTATGCAAATTCAAAGTTGAAGTTTCACTTCAAACTGTTTATCTATCTATTTATCTTTGTGTCTATCTATATATCTCTGTATGTATGTATATATCTGTCTATCTGTCTGTCTGTCTGTCTGTCTGTCTATCTATCTGTATATCTATCTATATACAGTATATATATATATCTATATATCTATCTGTCTTTCTATCTTTCCATCTATCTATCATCCATCCATAAAATAATATTCATGACCACACACAAATGAAAAAGTGTTTCTCAAATTATCATAATTTAAATATATACATCCGTTTTACTGCTGTGTTTACAGACATTACTAAGGTAAGCAAACATGTAATAGCATTAGAACATATTTGCTGTCTGTCTGTCTGTCTGTTTGTTTGTTTGTTTGTTTGTTTGTGTATTGCACCTTTAAGACCAAACGGGAGTGTTGCTGTAAATCCAAACCTCCCCGTCTGGCCAATCCCTCTCGGTCCGACCTGTTAAACCTGAGGACACACCTCATTCTGAACAAAGGGGCCTCAGGTGTGTGTGTGTGTGTGTGTGTGTGTGTGTGTGTGTGTGTGTGTCAGGTCGAAGGTGTGTGTTCACTCCTCTTAAAAAACAGTCTACTCCACAAAAAGAGAAGATTCAAGTCGACAGAGAGGCGACTCTGAAAGCAAAAGGGTAAGACCGCCGCTCGTTTTCTCTGCTCTTAATGGCCGTCTCTCACTTCCTTTTTTCCACAAGTTGCTCTCACGGTCGACGAGGCTGATGGAATTTCATTACTTATGATTGAAAACCAATGGAGTTTTGAAAGCAGAATGAGATGGAAAGGTGCACTCAAAATGCCAGTGTACCCTCCAGATGCCAGCAATCTAATTTACTGTCAGTGGTAATAAATGGGGAGCCACCCGATGGCACAGATAAGATGTTATTTCACCATCAGGGTTATCACTTAATATCTGATAATGTCTGTGGGGAGCAATTGTATCCGACAGTTAAAACAGGGGGGGTGGGGGGGGGGCTCAACTCGTGGCCCGAGAAATGATCATCGGTGTGGAAGAATTGTTAATCTGTCAAATCGATGTGACTTCACTCAATAAAGTGTTCATAAAGGGACTCGAGTCGAGGCCGCGGTGTTAATGATGTCTCTTTAATGAAACTGGAAAGTTCTGTTCTTATTTAAAAAGGTGTTATAAAGATAGGACTTTTTCACCGCGTGGCCTGTCTCAAAGAATTGATTTCATATGTAGTTTGTGCGTTATTGTATGTTAATTAAACAATGTCCTCTACGTGTTAAGGATGTGTTTGAAGCAGGAATGCTACTTGGCTAGTTGCAAACATTCCTAAAACCAAAGTCAGGTGAGAATAAAAGCTAAATGCGTAGTGAGCGCAATGAACAAAATATTGACTCATAGCATTTACTGCTTCGTAGCCAAAGTCTCAAACAAAAGCAAAATAAAGAATTATGACATTTTGGACTGTTGTTTACTGTAAGCAAAGCTTGTATTGTGGAACACGAGAGCGTGAGGGTAGCATGGTTCAAACGTTGTTGGACAACGTGAAATGAAGTTAAACAACGATGTGGTTGTGGAGATAATTAAGGAAACGTGTCCGATAATGGGCGCAGGGGGTATAGTGAGAGCATAGGTTTAATAAGGTTAATGTATTTTCAAGCACAACACATCGACAGAGCAGTACAGCTGTCAAAGTATAACGTTAGCTACGTGGTAATGTTAGCTATAGCAAACAGTACAATACCCGTCTCTTCTGGCAGATGAGTGCATCCTTCACCAGCTGGTTGAAAAAGACTTGTAATTTTGGGAAGTTTGGCATTTAATTCAGAAATGTTCTGTTTTGAATGCCGCTTTTGGGCACCACTTTTAAATGTGCGTTTCATTTTTCCTCAAGAGAAATGTCCTCGTAGTTCTCCCAGAATGCATCGCGGCCCAACAATAACACCAGTCCGCGTAGCAGGAGGCCCTAGTGGTTGCCTGTTACGATTGCCTTTACAACTATTATTTAAAACTTATAAAGCCAGTTTAAAATACTTTTTTTTATTGTGTAGCTTTATATGAGAGAGACAACTTTGAGGGATATCTTAATGTTATTACGTAATGTAATATTATTTATTTATTACATTATTCGGCCCAGATTCGGCAGCCGATAAACCGGTTGCCATGTCTCAGACAGAATCTGCCCATGTCCGTAACAGCTACACCTGGGCCAGACATGGCAACACTGAAATGTGCCAAAGGTGGCTCACATTTGGCCGCATCGAGCCGGAACACAGCCGAGTCAGCCGACACTTAGCCGCAATACGGCCGAGTGCGCTGGCTAGTGTTGGATTAAAAAAAGAATTGCCATGCGAGGCCCCCTGTCACTGCGAGGCCCCCCCCCCCGCAGTGCGGGGGCTGCGGGGGTGATCTCTACGGGCCTGCATACAATCAATTTCAGCAAAAAAACATAATAAGGACATCTTATTCATATAATTCAGTATATTAATATATATATATATATATATATATATATATATATATATATATATACAGTATATATATATATATATATATATCATATAATAATATTCAGTATAATAAGATATATAAATACCATCTAATGTAAATATACAGTACATATGAATATATTATAATAATCTATCGTATACTATAAATCACATATATATATACAGTATATATATATATATATATATATATATATATATATATATATATATATATATAATCTAATAGAACATGTTTATATGAACCTTGTTAGGGTTAGAGTGAGCCTGTTTTTATCCTCATTGTGTTTCTTCACCTCCACCTGTGTCCGTCATCCAGCTGGTAGCGACGTTCACTTTGCCCAATATGGCAGCTTGAGGAGTTCTCATGTGTGTCCTGGTGTTCTCGTGTTTCTCTGTGTGCTTCATGTCCCTTACTCTCGTAACTGTCCATGCTGGATCTGTCCAAATGACTTTGGCCCAAAGCTGAACCTATTTTAGGACGCTGATTGGCTACATTGTGTATCACTCATTTATATCTTTAATCAGTAATTGGCTAAACTGCTTCTTAGACCCGCCTCTTCTGGGCCAAAACGATTCGACACACAGAGATGACATGCAGGAAAAGCATATATTTTGCGCAGATATCCTATTTTACAAATATTACTGGCTATATTCCATATCTCCAAAACATATATTTTTTTGTGGCTCAAGGGGGGTGGGGCCAGGCCCCGTGGCCCTCTATTGACCAGCCGCCACTGGTTCAAAGCATAATATGTGTTCAGTTGCAGTGAAGCTGTGGCACACATACAATAACACATTGCTGCCATTGTTTTCCCCCAGATCGGCTCCATCTATCCTCAAGCTTCTTTACTCCACTTGCCTATTTGTCCAAAAAAAGAACCGCAAAAAAAATAAAATGGGAGGTCAGAGCGACGACTGGGATGAAGATCACGGGGACACGATGCAGAGTCAGCCTCGGAAACACGAGGAGACGGAGGACAAAAGCTCGGGGAGCAAATGTCCCAAGTGCTGCTTGAAGACACGGGACTGCCTGATGAGCGCAGAATGCGGCAGGGCACTCCAGATCTCCAGCGTCGTCGCCATGTGTGGAATGTGCATTCGCTTTTTTGTGTGTAAGTATCAAACCTCAGAAGCTGAAGCGGTTATATATGCTTGTATATCTCTAAGGGAAGAAAAAAAATAGATGAGTTTGAATCTATGCAAATACAAATGTGTAACCCCGGCATATAAAAAGGTGAATGTGGGTTAATTTGTGTTTTTATATCTTTGTATGTATGGAAATCTAAAACATTTATACATCTTTCATTATTATGTTCTTCCTCATTTTAATTGCAGAACCTAACCTTGGACATCCGGACCCATTTTTCCAGGCTGCATTGATTCTCAGCGTCCCCCGGCACCCTTAATGTGATTTACGTCATGTGGTTTTCTTTTCCGACTGAGATGAATATATTCACTTTCAGTCCGTTTCATCAGCTACAACCCTCTTCGTTTCTCTGTTCACAAGTTATTTATTGAACAAACAATTCACCGTCTGTATATAAAACAAACTTAAGGAGACAATCCTTATGAATGAATGAACGAAAGTGAAAGTGAATTTGATGTTTTTGTGAGAGGTTTATTCGGACGCCTGTCTGATTGATCAAACATTTATTTATAATCATGGTTGAGCAGTTTTCAGTAATGAGATGAAATAACTGTAATATTGTGATAGCAATAAAAATGGATTTACCGCCTCGCGGTTGTATGCCAATGCCGCAGTTAATGCCCGTCCAAAATGTCATCATTTTATCCCGTTCGACATTTGTGAGAAATTGTCGTAATTAGCATATGACTTGTTATGAGGTCACAGTGACATTTGACCAGCCAACCTCCCTCAATGTGTTGCCCTTCACGAGAATGGACAAACCCTAAAAAAAAAAAAACGATGTTCAGAGGGACACGACAGTGTAATCCCAAAGAAATGAGTAGAATGACCAAATGGTAAGGGTCAAAAAACTATCAAACATCCGAACTCGTGAAAAATGGGAAATAAAGCTTGAAATAACAACGAGGTCAAAAGTGTATTAAATTCAACGGCACTAATGATCAGGACCTGAAGTTAATTAAAAAGCCTTAGACGAGCCTGATGTAACTGTATGACGTTCTTGCTGCTGTCGACACCCTCGTCACGAGGTCATTCGGGGGAAAAGATGCTCGGCGCACACACATAATAAGCAAGCTTACACGGAATATATTCAATTCTTTTGTGAATTCACAAGTCAGTAATTACGTTGCTGCCTCTTTACGTCTCTTTTTGTCATCATAAAAAAAATAATAAACTGGGGGACGAATGCATGAAAATTCAGGTCTGACCCAATTCAAAGGAGACATTTGTGCTTGTAAGTAGGTTTAAGGTATCGGGGGCTTTTACACAAGTCCGTGTCTCACCTGTCAACAGAGATGCGTGGGTGGACAGCAGCGGCCGAGGCATTGGGTTGGAGGGGGAGGATTAGAAAATCTGTACTGAGATCTTAGACGCACATGCAATTCTGAAGAATGAGCAACGGCAGGTTGTTCGGAAAGTTTTCTAATGTTTCAGATGCGGAGAAAAGGCATCTTTACCTGAAAAAAAAAAGAAAAAGAAAGAAAGAAATAAAAACTCCCCTGGATCTGACTTCTCCTTTGGAATTTGAAAATGTTGTGTTCAGGTTCACATAATGTATAGTTTGATCGTGTCTGGGGGGGGGAGAGGCACTGCCCTCCCCGATATACATTGTGTTTGCCACGTTTAACTGCGTCCCCCCGAATATCTGTACAATGAAGTCGGCAGCTGCAAAGTTAGCGTGACCCGTTAGTGAGAATAGCCACAATTATCAGATTTCGACTCATAAAGTACCTACATATTAGGCATTGTAGGGCAGCTTGTACTTTCTCAGTTAAAAATCACATGTTTCTCAAGCAGCAGCGAAGCTTCGAAAAACTCCTGCAATAGATATCTTTCATCTCCAGAGTCCAAAGATTCAACCAAAGTGTCCATAACGTAAATGCTTGGTAATTCTCAATTGTTGTATGGTTATGTTAGAGGTTACCACATTCTGAGAACAATGCATCTGGGTGTTTATCTTCCTCTTTTTCTTTCCATTTTGTGTTTTCACGATTTATTTTCTTGTTCTCTTTCACCGCGTTTCTCTCCCGTCAGTTGCTGCCTCTTGTGTGCCGCTGTGTCAGTGGCGGCATCACAATACAGGGGTGACATTTCAAGGAGACAGATTAGGGCCTCTCGCCAATTAATTTCGCCTCCCTTCCCCAGTTAAATACACAATCAAGCAAAGGCAAAATGTCAGCGAAACAAACGAGGAGCCGCCATGTGGTTGACAATTACCGCCGAGCGCCTCAGAAATGCCAATACGTTAAAGTGGGAGCAGTGTGTGAGATGAATGGGGACAAACGGCAATCTTTGAGGAGCCATGTTGCAGCAGCGCTGAAACATGGCACATAGTGACGGACGTGTTGCTGAAAAGGCCAAACGTTAGCTCAAAATGTTAGGTTTCAATAGATATCGAACATATCCGTTAATATCTTCGCTAACCCACAATATTTGTAATGCTCATCACAAGGGAAGGGATGGATTACTCACTAAGCACTGAAAGGAGTACATCACTTTACTAATTACTTCACGGCAGAAGTACTCTGTCACATTATTCCTTGTATTGCTTTCTGTTACTCTAAAACTCCAAAGCCTCCACATACCGATGGAGGAAGAAACTGAGACGTGATGGTTAAACAAGCCGCCAGCATTCGGTTGGGAGGTATTTAATGACCACCACCAGCTAGCTTTTCGGCGGCGACCTCATGCAGACCTACAAAAGGTCGAGCATTGAAGCCACATATTTATAGACCCTCCAACTCTTTAATGAACTGGCTACTTGTGAAACAATCCCCTGGTTCACATCGTCTCACAACTCCAGTGTCACATCTCAAATTGCAAAATGTAGGACTGGCTAAATGTAAACAGTATATACCCTAGAATCCATCCCCTAGTAAGACAGCAAACAAGTAAGTAATAGAGTGTTACTGGAATTAGTAAGTGTCATGTAAATTGGGTTTGAAAGCCACAATTGTAAAAATATCTAGGGTATCAAATAATACGATTTTTCATCACTTGCAATTTTCACTAACGTTTATTTTAAAAGCATAATAATGCCCAGCAGATTTCATTAGACGGGACACTCCAATTGCCACAGGGTGTTTCACATTACTCAGTAATGTATTACCGTGTAAAACAACCTTATTCTGTCAAACGGCTGCAGGTCAAAACGGGAACCAAGCTGTGAATGTAAGAGAGGGGCAGAGGGAATCGTATACCGTCCACAGGTGTCCACAGCTACTTCAACGGGAGCAAATCCCACATTGAGTTTGAGCATGATATCAAGCTGCTCTGAACCGGCTCTCAACCGTGTTGCCAAGACTCCATCTGTTGCTCCGGCTCTGAGCCGCTCTCCACCACGTGGTGCTTTATAAGGCTACATGTGCCAAACCTGCCTCCCTCCCAACCCCTGACGGAGACGGGTTAAGACCGGAGGAAACCCGGTCAGGTGTGCTCGCGAGTGGGCTGCATCTGTTTTGTCAGGGTGGAGGAACAGATAATCCTCCTCGCTCCTCCGCAAGGCATCCTAATCGCCTTCTTTTGCCAAGATGCACAGCCGGCCCCCCAGCCTGTGATTGACTTGGCCCACAGCCAGCCTCAATACAATTTAGTGGATAAATTCTAAATCGATGGGTCATTACACTAATGAAATGACATGACAGAGGGACATGATCCTGTACTAGCATCAAGGTTCTTCATAGCTTCTGGCCATGGTTGGGTGCCAAGATTCTGAAAGGTTTTAGAAATGCTAAATCAGTGAAATTCCTTGGAGTTGATGGTGAAAATGGCCCTGAATCCAGCCTGTGGCGATCTCTATGTCTCTTAATGGGTACTCCCCCCACACAACAACTAAACCAACCGTTATTGGACTGATTCCTGGTTCACCCTCCCATGAAAGCCCACATTAACATCTGCTTCCACACATGAGAAATACCCAAATCCCTCTGCACTTGACGAGGTCCAACTCTTAGGATAAAAATACAAGTTATATGATATTAAAGGTCTGTTTATAGTTATTCCAAGTCCAAGCCTGTGGAAACTGGGAAGTACACTCTGCCTGACCATTCTAAGATGTCCAGACTTATAGTGTTACAACTCACATCTTCCCAAGAACCTTGAAAAAAACTTTTTTTTTTCTCCATACATACTTTACTGCCACAATGAAGATGAAAGGAGAAAGAAAGCGATATAAATGTTGAGAAATGCACTGTTTGTGTGTGTTGCACCTGTGCTCGGGTATGTTGCAGAGAGCAAGCGAGAGGGAGAGAGACTGTGACAGAGCGAAGAGAAAGAGACAGAAAGAGATGAGATTTGTGATCTCATCTGTTCACCCGGGGCCTCTCTCCAGAGCGGCCTTTTACTGTCGTCAATCATCTCCATGGAGACATCTTAAAACTCTGATGGATAGGGAGCTCTGTTGCATTTCAAACACGCCTGTGATACACACCACTCACTTTGTGTTGGGCTTCATTACAGTTCCAAAGAACATTTGGGCCTCTTGTTTAAGCAACTGGTATTGCTACTGGTTATTGGCAGCCAGTCGTGGAAGAAGTTATCAGATCTTATGCTATAAAAGAAGCAATACAATGGAATGAAAATACTCTTTTACAACTATTTACAATATTACTTAAGTTCATTTAATAAAGCATTAAGTAGTAGGAGTACAGTAAAAGTACTAATGCAGAAAGGCTCATTTCAGAATAATGTATATTACATTATAATTAGTGATGCATTCCTGTGAACATCATTGTGATGTTGCAGCTGTAGCAGGTGAAGCTAATTTCAATTATTTGATATATTGCTGCTGTGTAGCTTAATCATCATTTAGTAGCTGATTTCCATTTAGTGTCAACGCTCTGATTCTGCAAATCAACTAAAACTGTAAAATCTATGTAATGGAGTAAAAACAATATATTAATACAATATATTAGTAGAAGTAGAACATAGAGGTGCTGGTCGGCTGATTTATTCCATTTATACACAGCGAGGCAACCTGCTCCCAGTCTTTATGCTAAGCTAAGCTAGCTCGGCTGTAGCTTCATATCGAAAGGAAGATGATTTCAGAGTGGTATTAATCTTCTTGTCTTACGTTCTGCAAGAAAGCAAACAAGTGTATTTACCAAAATGTCGAACTGTTTGTTCAGTGGGTCAGGTCAAGGGTCGGTTCAGGTACTAAGCTTTGCAGGTGCAGATCAGGCATGGCTTTGTAAAAACTGGTGTGGTGCAGAACTCTGGCTGATGCTAATGTAGGAAGACAGTGGGTTCATGAGATTCATGGGATGTCCGTGCACAAGCAATGGACGGTAATAATATAAGACCATGAACCTTTCACAGCTTTTACATTATTTATCAGCTAAGTGTAAAAATATAATTACCACCTCGCATCATGTCGCAATTTACATCCATCGCTGTCCAAAATGTCGTCGTCATTTCATCCTGTTAGATAATTGTGCGAAATTGTCATAATTACAATTTTTTTAAGCTGTAGCCAAACACGTTTCAGGTGGAAATCACCTTCACATTTGACCACTAACATCTCATCAGTTCAACCTTGAAACTATACAATAATACAGCTTTGAGGACACCATCGCGTCTCTTCTTGAATAATGTACGAAATGTCGACCTTAGAGCTTGAGGTGGGATCCACCAGCAAAGTGGACAGGTGATGAGAAATCTGTCCTACAGGGAGCTGAGAATAGCTGCTTCTCGGTTTGGCAGACAGCTTGTCTGCTTCTTTTCAAGAACAAGGTCTCTGTCTCCTTCCATTCTCGCCTTCCGGCAAACAAACAAAGCTAATGTAATCCTCAGCTTCCTTAAAGCCTGATCAGAGCGAGTCAGGGTCAGCAGGATCCGGACAGATGAAATGCGCACGGCGTATCATTAGCGTCGCGATGGCTCTCCGCGAGGATTAGCCGGGTTGCTTTCGCTGCATTTTCACAGCCAAGACCAACTTTAACACCTTCGCTTTGCTCCTCGCCCCCAAGGGGAGTGGAAGAAGAATTCAATGTACTCTCGGGTTTTCTGAATTCTTATGAGAACTTCAACAAGTCTTTTGGCTGGCGGCCTTTAAAGCACTCACTTTGTCAGCATAATTCACTGCCATTAGAACAGGGGATATAAAAGGGCACCCAAGGCTAATTCTAGAGGACAAGAAGTGCTTTCACTCAATCTTTCTACAGAGACAAAAAAAGGAGCCATGAAGTCCCAAAGAGTAATGGGTTTACTCCTGTAAGAAAAGAAATAAGAATAGAAACTCACCTCTTTTCCAGGTTTGAAGTCTCCGTCTTTGCCCGTCAAAATAGATGGCCATCATTGATGGCAGCTTTTTCTGAAAGTCAAGTCATTAAGAAAGTTGTGACTGGCATCAATGAACACCGGCGATGTCATTTAGTCACTGTGTGCTACAAATCACTTTGCAGCGTTAACTTTATGCACGAACTGCACTTCAAAATAGTTAATACCTCCCACATTTAAAAGGAGCAGTGTGTAGGACGTAGTGGCATCTAGCGGCAGATATCTAAAACTACTTCACTGGTTCTGACTGTTGCATCTTCACGTGTTAGGTTTGTGCGTTCTGGGATACCGTCGAAATATTGCAAAAATGGCGGTAAAAAATGGCGGTAAAATATGGCGGTAAAAAATGGCGGTAAAATATGGCGGTAAAATATGGCGGTCAAAAATGGCGGTAAAATATGGCGGTAACAAATGGCGGTGAAAAAGACACGCTCCCCGTGGAGATGTGTAGGGCTCATTCTTAGCCAAAATGAAAACATAGTTGTGTAATTTTTTTCTTCATTTCTGCTTATATATCCTATTTAAAATCCTAAACACTGGTGCTAAATAATTCATAACTCTAATTATCAGGGTTGGGGTTTCATTTCAAATAGACTGTATTGAAGCACAGAGCCAAAACAATCAAAAAGCATATCCCCCGTCCTAATACCTTTTCTGAATTCACTGTACAGCACAACCTCAAACAATATACATCAAAGTTAAATCTCGACACAAACCTGAATACACAAAAAACAAACAAAGAGCATAAATAAAGCTCATTAAGCACAACAGATCCAGGTCCTTTCTGTATCCAGTCAACAAGCTCTCGACTGGCTACAGAATTCGGTGCCTTTTGGAAGACTACGGGATCAAAAGCAAACCATGTCTTACAAATATTGTGTGAATAAAAAAAAACAATTTAGATTGCTCCAACATGGTGGTTGCACAAACTCCCTTCCTCCAAGATCCCTTGTTCTTTTGATAGAAAGGGCCAGCTGTTATGGGTGAAATTGCCAAGTAAAATCCGACGTATTCCTATCAGAAGTGTGTGTGTTTGTGTGTCCAACGCTCTTTGAATTTAAGATGAATTCCACTTGAGGTGAAATCAGATTTAATTCAGCTTCTGAGGCTCACAGCAAAACAACTGACTAAACATTGCTCGTTAGTCCTTTTAAATTAGTTTGCCTTGTGATCTTCAGTATTTATGTGTCTGTTTATTTCAAAAAGAAAATAATTAAATATATTTTTGCTCGGCCCAGAATTTGTTGGCTTTTTTTTTTTTTGATCTTCTAATTCAAAGCAGACTTTGGTTAAAAGATTGGAGTCGTTAAAGTGGTTTGCTTCGATTGCTTCTGAAGTGTTTCCGAGAAAAAGGATCTTGATAAAGGTAAATAAGGAGTTCTTCGTCGCGGTATCCCATTTTACCAGCGACCTCGGCCTGTTAACCTGAGGTTAGTGCTTCTTCAGGAGCATCCTTTGTTCCTTGGTAAGGCCATTTAATGGCATTATGTAACTGTGAGGCTAAAAATAAAGATACACTCAAATAAGTGGAACCATCATAGGCCATTAAGTCAGACGTGACACCTTAAAAGCTTTCCAGCAATTACAAGAACTGTTTCACATTCTTGGAAAAAAAAGTAAATTTATGAGCTATTCTGATTTCCTTGCGGTAAAAGTGGGAACTTTGATATTACTAAAATAGAAAAAAGCGATTAACCGGTCATTAACTTGCTTGTTTAATATCAGCAATGAAGAGTAAACAATGTTTAGGACCACAAAAAATCGAATAAACATCGTGAACACATAACAGGCCAAGAATGGACTCAATTTTATACTAATATGTATATGTTACAATGTATGTCCATTGATCACTTCTGCTGAAATGGTAATATCCTTTTGCATTTAAACTATAAAATTAACTCAACTAAAAAGCCTTTTGAAAGTATATCTCTTCGATTGAAAGAAACCATACATTTGTTTGTGATTATTTCTTATTATATACAATATAGTATATTTTCTTACCCTCTAATACATATTAATTTGCCTCAACCCAAATGGGATAAGTGGTTTAGAAGATGGATGGATGAATAAATAAACTTAGTCTGCTCTTTTGTCATGAAATTAATTAATTTATGCCAATGATTTAAGGATATTATAATAAAAACTAGGCCAGGACCTGTGGCATGCGCGAGGCGTGGTTCCTGGTAGCATATTTAATAAAGAATGAATTACAGTAAAGATATTTAACTAATGGATGTCTATTATTACTAATTAAATTATGTCTTAAACCATATATTAGTACAAAAGAATGATGGCACTTAGCTTACGCCATAAGCCGCCATTAGTTTAACTAACAGAATTTAATAGAAGATTACATTTTGAATACCACCCAAATGTTTTGGGGGGAAAAATAGGGAAAACTTCCAAATAATATGATAATTCAATCTTAATATCAGGGTTGCTACGGAGTTCTTCTCAAGATGTACAGGGACCTATTATTTCATACACAGACACATCAAACAATCAAGTTCTTTATAAATGAAATATTTACAAGACTAACTACAGAACTAAACTACGAAGCAGAAAATAAATGAAAAAAACGATAAAATAAACAAAATGATTAAAGAATATATATATATAATATATATATATATATTATATATATATATATAGTGACCTGTACAATGAATAATGATGAACTACAACTCAATTAAAAGGATTACATAATAATAGTTGCTGAAATAGATCCTCAGCACGTTGATGCATTGCAGGCCGGAACTGCAAAATGATACCAAATAGTTTGATATGAATCACCGAATGAAACCCGATACATAAAAGAGTGAATGAATCCAACAAACACCACGTAGATAGACATTGTTATCATGACACAGACAGACCTATGTGGACACATGTGGACCTACATGCATAATAAATGAATGGATAACATTAACCTCAACATGACAGCACAAAGTCTTGGTGGTGGGGTGGGTGGAGTGTATCGCTCCCCCTTCGGTTGGTTTTAGAGATGTAGATTATATCACAATTGCAATAGACAGTTTATTATCCCTGACGACGCTTAACCTTTATAAACCCCGATGTTTTTACATATTTATGAATAATTCAAGGACTTGCTTAGGCTAGGACAATCATACCAAGGAAAAGTTTCTTGAAGTAGTTTTATTAACAATCGGATGCTTCACTGCGTCCTCAGGAATGTTGAAGATTGTGAACGAAAACACGGAAGGCGGGGTCATAAAACATGGCCGACTCGGCCCCAACGATTTGAGTGTCGAGTCTTATCTTGTTATCTGAGTCCAGACACATGGGCACCGCGAGTCCGAACCTTTGGGCCCGGAAAGCACTTCCTGAAAGGAGTTCACTAGTTTACGATTGTGTCAAAGACGTTTCAGTTCATAATCTCCGCTACATGGGGGACAATATATAACCCACAATCACACCAAGAGACACCCAGAAATAGGAACACGGCGCTTGGCAAATGAAATCAATGAGCGAGAAGATAGCTGAGACAAATGTTCTGCATCCAGTGGTATGGTGCATTAATAATGGATGATTAGATATCCCATTACATTTGAAGCTTTTTCACAAATGTGTTCACAACTCAGGTCAGAAGCATGGAAGTAATAACTGGGCAAATTAATGCAATGGGGAAGTTGTATTGAATATGAGAGATCAAGAGGTATGCAAATTCTGCCAAAAAAAGGACAAAAGTGCTACGGTGATAAAATCGCTGAAAAAGATAAGGACGCAAGCCACTGGGCGATTTCTCGAGATATGAAGGGAAATTACTTTTCAGCAATTAATTCTCTGTGGAGATTTGGTTCTGGCGCTTGATCTTTGTGACGATGATCGTCTAATCATTTGACTGAAATGCTAACAAAACTATTTTCGTAAAGGACCACGTGGATTACTGATGGCACCCTGGGTCTGGGAGCCGTAGCCACACATTCTCCCTAGCCCTTCACGCTCCAGTGACCCCTCTAGTGTCAAAATGAACTTAACTCTCAGCAAACGTACATTCTCCATTCAAAATAAACTTCCACTGGAGGTCTGGTTTAATGGGTGCCGATGGGGAGAGTTTAGACATAGTTGAAAGCCTGTTGCCGGGGGACGCTAAAGTGTTCCCCCGGTGCGTCGATATCCGGCGCCGAGGGTGGCGGACCAAGCTGCGGGCATTGGATGCGTCGGATGTGAAGAGCGTTCCCTACACAAACAGGGATGCTCTGGTATTTTGCCCGAAGTGATAAAATGGTTTAATCCAGCACTTCCACAGAATGCTCTGCTCCATTTTGGCTCCGAAAAAACGTCTGCGGTCATTTGCTGGCGTCCACCCACCGCCCACCCCAGCCCACCCCCCCCGCCGTGTCTTCAACCTTTTTTTCCTGACTTGTCAGAGCAGGAAAAAAAAGCACAGGTGGAAGTAATCCGGTTAGCGGTGGCTAACTCCCAACGAGGCCAGGCCAGCGTCCACGATACCTGGACCCTTGAACTGCATGCAGCCGTCCGAGCCACGCTATTAATTGCAGCCGTGCTTCTCCTCCCACGGCGTAGCCTGTTGACTTTGTATTAACGCTCCAAACTGAGTATTTGTTTTGTCTGCAGTCTGACCGGTTTTAATAAATGTAACATATTGCACAGTGTACATAACCTCCCAGTGTGTGTTTTATGTCTTCATAACCACCATTGCAGTCTAGTTCAGTAGAGCTGTGGAAAGTGACCTTCTGCACAGTATATACCCGGTGGCCCCGGTGCCCTCTGTTCCAGCTGGAACACACTGTTGTGCGACAGATGCCACATTAAGCAGCCCCCCCCACCCCCCACCCCTCCGCTGTCGAAAACCCCTCCGCAAAAGGCCTCTCATCTGGAACTGGACTGCATCTGCGAGTGTCTGCGCATTAACCGATGAGGTGAGGGGTCTCAAAGGCTCGGGCCATCACGTGTCACGTTGGACATGTGTGCGCATGTTTACACTTAAACCCTCAGAAAGGTTCTCCAAACAGTCATCTCGCTCCAGACCGGCAGTTTTTTTTTACCTCGTCCCGCCCGGACTGAAATTATCCATGTGCGCGTTGGAGATAATGGTGTGGTAATTTTGTTTCTGAGAGCTACCTCACATTTGTACAATTAGTTTTTATTACGAAACAATAAAGATGCTCTTTGATAACATCAGAGTAGCTTCAAGAGACATATTTAAAAACCATGGCGGATTTGTATTTATTTTATTTTTTTGCAATATCCTCCGCAAAAAATACCTGTCTTCTTAGTCAAATACCGTGCTTGTATCTATCGGGTTATTAAAATAAAGAAGAGAATATCCTGCAGCTTTACCGTAGCCATGACACTTGACCAAATCCTCTGGAAACAGCCGTAGCAGGTCGTTGAGATGAACCTGTAAAGAATATCCTTGGACACTACACTCCGGCTTTAAAAATAAGGAAATCAGGAGAGCTGTCGAAAAAACTGAAAGGAGCGAAACTAATTATTGTATTTGAGTCACTCCGGCTGTACGGCAATAGGCAAGAGAGCAGCACACACACACACACAAGCTGAGGAATCGATTTCCTCCGCTTTGCCAGACGCATCAACATCAACCCAAAACAGTTGCTCCAGAAGTTTTTATTTCCTCTCTCCGTTCGGTGTCTCACATGCTCCCGTCGACCTTTTGAGTTGCATCTGCTGAACACGGACACACAGGTGCACAAACAAAAAGAAAAACGCACGACACAGGCTCTTTCCAGCTGGGTTTTCAAAATGTTTCATATTTCTTGACCTCTGGTCAATCAATATCTTAACCACATCATTATTTATGAATGGCCGTCAAGACCCTAGCCATAGTACAAAGTGACAGCTTAGGGTTTTATAGTTAGTTTTTTTTTCCTCGTGCAGCAGGAAGTAAAAACTGATTTAGTTCATTCTGGCTCTTTTTCCTCGAGTGTGTGTTCGGTGGAGTTTATTTTTCTTCAGGAAGTGCGATGGGTCAGGAACAGCACAAGACATGTAGTATTATTAGCTGGGAAGCCCGGCTAACACCCGGAGCCACCGCACAGTGTGATTACGCTTGGAAAAACAGATGCTCTTCACCGGCACTGGCAGCACGGAGGAGCCGGAGGCAGGCAGCTATTTGGGGGTAAATTAGTAAAGACAACAGTTGCTCCCCAGGTTGACGCTGCCACGCTGAGGCGCGGCGCCGAGGCGACAGAGTGGAAAACACAGACTCAACCTGGCCGGCGCAGCCCCCCCCCCCCCCCCCCCCCCGGCGGGCATTTGTCATTTGGAGGCACTCCAGCCCGACAGGTGGCTGTGGTGGACTGCTTCCCCGTGCACTGGATCCAGGTAATTAGCCATTCAGCTCGGGCACGCGGGAGAGAAGGGGCCGGTCATCGACAGGTCATAATGAAGACATTGTTTTTGTACATTCCTCATCTTCATATCCCTGAGCATGTCGGCAAAACGGTGATATCGCCGGGTTTCCGCTGCATCACATTTCGTCTTTGATAATAGTCAGTGGTGCTAAATTGGCGGAGGACTCTTTTATGAGAGATGTCATCTTTAAAATGTAAAACCGAAAAAGGTTAATTTTGTGCTTCTTTGACTTCGGGAAAAGCATCTCTCAACATTTCAGAGTGCACATTCTAACCAATCCTTTTCTTTTTGCTGGTGTTTGCTTAGTACAATAACTATAATTATCTATCGTCTTTTCAGACCAGCTCTGTTTGTGTCCTCTCTTTCTTTGCAGTTATAAAAGTTTGACTTATTTATGTATTGTCGTGTTTAACATATGATGAGACTGTTTGCACTCTTTTT
Source organism: Cyclopterus lumpus (assembly GCF_009769545.1). Lineage (NCBI taxonomy): Eukaryota > Metazoa > Chordata > Actinopteri > Perciformes > Cyclopteridae > Cyclopterus > Cyclopterus lumpus. The sequence continues at coordinate 14,879,653 of NC_046984.1, read as the reverse complement.
CATATGTGCTTAAATTATTCCACAACTCGTGCTTATTGTACCAAAACAAAGTACAAAAATACATCCGACTACAATAAGTACATTTTCTTCTCATACTTTCATGGAGAGAGGAATTCAGCCATTTGACTGGGATCTTTGGGAACGGCCAGCTCCAGTTCATTACGGGCTTGATTACCTATATTATAATATTGTGCTCATTCAGCATTCCACTAATTATGTCTAAATTTGCCAGTCAAACCCCAGTAACCCCTCCAGTGCGACATGAACGCGTTGACCTCCTCCAACAGGCATAAAGACCCAATCGTGGTAATGAGCTGACGTTATTCGAACGAGGACTTTTTCATTCCCCTTTTTTGGCCGTCGGTCGTTTTTTGTGAATGGATCTTCTTTCTTCTTTTTTCAAGTTAAGCGCGATGCGATGGAAGTGAGTAGTTTTGAATGTTAGTCGCACGGTCCGAGTTGGAAGTTGTGTGAATGCTCTAGTGGGGAGTCGTGGACGAGTCGGTTGGTCGTTGATGGGCAGTAAATTGGGGGAAAAGGGAACTATGTAAATGTGAACCTGGCTGGTGCTGCTCTGTTGGGAAATCAGGTGGCCATTTGAATATTCAACCCCAGGGCCAGCGCTCTAATTCCTTTCCCCTCAACATGCCACACAAGGAGAAAGGAAGTGACAAAAATGGCAAGGGGGTGCACAGGCAAGAATTTGCATTTTAATGTGCCTGTCGGAATCGCTTTGGAGAAGAGCTAACAGTACGAGAGACCACGCCACCCCTCGGGTCGGCGCCAGACAACCTGTATGTAGCCGCCGCCCAGAAAACAACATCCTGCCTGAGAGGAAGTCGTTGAATAGGAAAGAAGGGGGGGGGGGGGGGGTGAATGTTGTTGAGAGATCAGAATAAGTTTGGATCCTCAAAGCTCAGGTGGATATGGTGGACAGGTTGGAAATATTTCTTGAGTTACAGTAGTTCTCATTAAAAAACTTTTTCTATCGCCGGCGAACCGAAAATCACACAACCTTGAAACTGTGATGGTAAACATTGTCATTAATTGCAATGACAGCCTAATTATAGAGATTGTTTTTCTGAAGGACATTTTTAAATGCATATTTCACGTCTGGAAAAACAACCAAATCCCAAAGCTATAACTGTGAAGACAAGATGTTGTTGAGAAACCGAACGTCACGAACGGCGATCATTATTCTTTTGCCTTTTGTACCTTCCTCCACTGCCGTGGTATCGTCCTTCCTTCTCCTCCTTCAACAATAGAAAAAGACACATGGTTTGTTTTTCATCTCCAAAGCTCCTAAGAGATGAAGATGGCAATTTAAAAAACAGCTGCCTGGGAGTTCATCTTCACACAGTGGCAGTCTCTTATTGCTATTTAATGTCCTCAATCACATTTTCATTTGACAGAAGGTGAGGTGAGTATCGAATGGCGCGATTAAATCGGTTCAATTTTATCTCTCGCCGTTACAGAGAGTATCTTTCCACGTATCGATGAGTGTGTGTGGCAGACGCAAGGACACTGAGTGAGTGGCACTCAGACACTTCCCCCCGTCTGGGACGGCAGACAGCAAGGCAGCGAGGCCGGACATCGGGATGCTATTGAGAAGCTAGTGTCATCCTAGAGGGGTGCATCGTCGGAGCTGATTCGCCTCATTGTAGGGGAGACATTGTGTTCTTTCAAGGTCCTCTGTACAGTAGCTGCCTCAAACGTTCTCTCTCTCTCTTTTTATCTCTCTCTCTCTCTCTCTATATATATATATATATATTTAAATAATATATTTTTTTAATATTATATATATATTTATATATTTAAAAATATATATTTAAATATTTAAAAATATATATTTAAATATTATATATATACATATTTAAATATATATTTAAATACATATTTAAATATATATATTTAAATATGTATATATATACATATTTAAATATGTATATATATACAATTTGTAACGCAACTATAGTAAAGTATTCCTGCACCGCTTTTCCTCCGTATTTTTAGCATAGACAAAAGATATCTGCCATCTGTAATGGGTCGTTCCCCATCACATAACATGGAAGTTTAACTACTTTTATCTCAATCATTCTCTCATAGACGACAATGGATTTTAGGGTGCCAAAAAAATTGGAAATGTAAACAGCAAATGGTTCTGGGTAGAACGCCAGCAAAGAGTTTTTGGATACATCTCAGCTACGGTCAGGTTTAGTCAACTAAGATAGAACAATAGCCTTCATAATGAAGTTATTGCAAGATAGAAACAAATGTTTCCAAAGTTTCAAATTCACAAGCTTTGTCCTCCAACCAGTCCTCCGAACCTCTTCATTCTAGTTCCCCTGTGTTGAAGAGGACTTATCAAGAATAGCCTTCATTAGATATTGAATGTAGAGGAGACGCAGACATGAACCATGAGGGCCCATGGAACAAAGGTCATCGGCTGGAATCAAACCTGAGAATATGCATCATCACCGGGCCACCAGCAAGACAAGCTCGTTTTTTTTTGTAAACACTTTTTGTTGTACAAATGCATCCAACTTTTCTAACTCCCTCCAGTTTCGCCGTCTATTTCCCATTCACTCCATTTTCTAAATCTCCAATATCTTTCATAATTTCAGTTTATGCGGGCCTCCCCTGGTCCACTAAACCCTTTACCGTCCCGTTGTAATATAACCCGGCCTTCCGTTGCTATTATTGCACCAACTCTCCAGGATCCGGCCCTAACGCAATTGCAAGAAGCTTTTCCACTCTCACTGTTTCCCCCAGTTTCACTTAATAAGTCCCATCTCATTGTTTTTAGGACACAAACAGAATTTCGCCTCAATTGAATTCATGCCAGTGCGCTCCGGGCTTTGCAGAAACGACACCCTTCTTGCTCCACCGCTCTTCACCGTGGGTTGTTGTTGTTGTTGGTGTTGTTGTTTGAAGCCGTGCCATGTCACATGGATGACGGAGCTTTGCAAGAAAAACACGTGTAGTCGCATTTCACCTTCACTTCACGCCTTTCCATGTGAATTTCACTTTGGGTTGCTAGTCCAGGGAGAGCTTGGTTCTTGATTTGTCTGAATCTGCTGTGTGTGTGTGTGTGTTTTAATAAAGGTTATTTCTTTACTGGAAGTAAATGAGCTAAAGAGGAACAGACAAAATGAGAGCAGCAGAATCAATACATCAAAACTTCCGAGCTTTGTCTTCTCTCCCTCAGGTCTGGTGTGCGAGGCCGGTGGGGAAACTTAATGCAGCCTTCAGTCGGAGGAGATGAGCCCTCACTGTGCTCTTGAACATTCACTTCCTCCGGGAGGAAAAAAAAAGGCTTCTATGTGGGTTTAACATGCAGCTGATGATCCGCTTGATTACCTGCAGCTCTCTCCACTTTCTCCCACTCTCGTTGGTTTCCATCCTAGCTTGACCCTATTGATTTGCCCCAATCTCGCACCCTCGCCTTTTTCTTATTTATTTGCTCGGTTAATCTGCAACACAGCTTTGACCCATTGTCCTGACGACGGAGTGGAAACAAGCCCGCTGCGGCTAAAAGCGTGGCAATCGTGTTCCAATTGCTCCCCGCAGCAGCAAGGGAAAGCGGCCATGTCAAAAGGTTAGCCAAGCGAGAAAAAAAATAAATATTTCTAGACTCCCGGGCCAGACAAACACTCGAGACAGATGAGAAAAGATACCGGAGAGTAGCTGGAAGATAACATGTTTGGAAAGTGGGAACTAATTCCTAGATATATCCAAAAGGTATCCAAGAATCCCTTAGAACTATACCTCCAGTGACCCCGAGCCTTCATAGCCAAATACAGGAGCTCTGTTTGTCCACCGCGCCTCCTTTGTTCCAGGTCGGTGCTCTTCTACCCACACTCGAGGACACTGGAAATGATGTCTGGGATGCTGCCCCCTTTAGAATGAATGAGGCTCAACTCTGCTGCAACTTTTACTGCGACTTGGATTTGGTAATAAACTCTATTCATCACCCCTGCAGTCTTCCTCTCACTTCTTTTCTTTTTGCTTCTCACACAAAGGTGCAAACTGCTCATACAATTCACAAAACACACTAAGATGTTGATGCATTTCAATTATGTGGAGAAACAAAAGATTCTTATCATAACACTGATGCACACAGTCTACTCGGGGTAAAAGAAAAGCTGGTTGAAAGTGTCACTTTTCAGTTTCTTTACACCCTCTATTATCTATTCACAGTGCATACTCATCAGCGACAACCCATTGCACATGAACGGGGGAGATGACAATAACGTGTGCAATCTCAAGCACTATGATGCTAAAGAAGATCAAGAGGAAAAGAGAATAAATACAATTATACCCAGTAAATTGCTGCGTTAGCAATTCCGTTCAACTCCTATATTTCTGTCTCTCGTGTTGCCTCCTTGATTGACTTCCCAGAGTTACTGTGTGGCCCCAAGTGCCATGTCACACTGTTGCATGTGAAAGTAACAGCTGCTTAATAGTGCAGGAAAAATATATATATTTTATTTTATAAGCCAGAAACCTGAAATACATGCTGTATTATTTATATGTTAACCGCTTGGTTGGCTCAGTTGGATACACCCAGACTTAAGTATATTACTTGTAATTGAATAGTCATATGCTTCATTGCATTTTTGGGGGGGATTGCCAGTGGCTTCACACCCAGGCTCCAATGTTATTGGGAGTCAAGAGCAGGTATTTCTCCTCCATTTCCTCTGTCTCTCTCGTATCTCCCTCTCCATCGGCCCTTCAGCCGGCGTGTCAAATTGGCGGCGGTGATGTGGCGAGTACTCCGTCCGTGCTACCGCCACTCATATCGCGAGTGGCAGACGGGTGCTTGGCGGAGGCTCATTGGAGAATACGGAGCAAAAAAAAAAAAAGTCTCGAGGAACATCAGGCAGGCTCGACGTCTCATGAGTCACAATGAACTGTAATATTTTTTCAAAAAAGGCCCTCCAGAGACAAAGCTCGAAGTGGGCGTTGAAGGTGTGAACTTCTGAGTGAAAAGAAAGCTATCCGGCATCCTCCCCTATCCGCCGCTCTCTCTTCCACCGGGTCAGAGAGCTGGGAAACCGACTCAGACCTGCCATTCAACGGTGGCCGCTTCATTCTCACACTCATTATCATGAATCACTTGAACGTGTTAGCCAAACTCACCCTATAATTTGTGTGCTTGGCAAGCGAGTGTCCACTTGGCCGCGTGCGAATGCTCGTTTTTTTGGGACTTTGGCACACGGGCTGGCAGTTAAATTGTTTGCCTAATACTCTCAAAGAATTACTCCCCGTGCAAGTCCGACCTGCACGCCTGGACCGCTCCCAGTTTGGAGCGCAGTTTGAAAGCGCGGGAGGGGCTTTGTTCTATCTTAACTCAGATGTGGTGACAGTATTTAGGGGATAAAATATTGGCATTGAAGCCTTTTTCTGAGCAGCAGTGTTTGCAAAGAAGGTCCGATGACTGTAATTACCACCTCAGCCCGGCCATGAATTTTATCACCGGCTATAAAACCCAGCCTCATTTGCATATATTTTTTAGCTGCTGGGAGACAATCCTGGAATCTAGTTTAACTTTAAACACTTTGAACCACCTGCACGCATCACTACAAGCCTCTCTGTGCTTTTTCAAATACATAATGCAGGCATACACTGGGGTTGCATACATGAATACAGATTAGATGCCAACTCCACTATCTATATGTTTTATGTGAACAATGCGCCAAATGACCATGTGTTATGAGAAAGGGTGTCTCACATATACACACAGAGAAATGTTGTCGGGGGCATCATTGGGTATCTGTAAATACACAGTTTGGTAGAATTTTGATTGTTATCAATGTTGCATTCAGTTATCTTTGGCCACACGAGGGAACAAGGTCCCCACATGAGGTTGTATTGCTTTACAAACGTATGTGTCTTCACATAGTTATTTACTTGCAGGTTTGAAAAGCAGGTTATTCATTATTTATTTTATTAATGTATGTATTATTTATAATCCAAACTACTGTAATAAGAGACATTATCATCAGATTCTCAACTTTACGACAGTCCTTGAACAAACCGTGGGTGCCAAAAGTTTCTGTTAGGAAAAGCAAACGAATCAAGCTTGAAATAGTTTCAACAAAAAACTTTTTCCCCAGACACGGCTCATTCATAAACCAGCCCAAAATAAATGGTTTGCACTCACCAGATCCTGTAAAAACTTAGCATAGCATAGTGTAGTTTAGCGTTCATAGGTTGCTAGTAGAGGTTGTAAAAATGTAGATAGTTCAATCTCTATCTGTAAAATTGGTGCCACTCGTCAGCACTTGAAATAATGTTCGATACATCGATTACATTGTTTACCAATTAAAAAAAACTTGTTTATGGTTAATGGCATTAAACTGTATTATATACTGCACACACGACAATTGTGAGCGCTCCCTACTTCTAGCCATGATCGGCTGTTTGCATAGAGATGAAGGGACTCGTATATCGCAGTGAAAAGTGAGTCAAAACGTGATCATTAATTACATATCGGGCTCAGGGACAATGCAGAGAGAGATAGAGAGCGAGAGAGCTAACAAAACATTATAGTCACTCAGGGTGTTGTGGTGTAAAAAACTAAACTAATTACTTTTAAACTGCCGCGTTAATAATTACCGAGAAATCCACCAGATGTTCTTCCATTTCTGTGTTTCATGTCTCGGGCAGGCGAGTCGGAGGCTGGAGAAGCTTCCCAGCGGGATGAAGGACCGCTGCCCGGCGTTGGCATCCCGAGCTCATCCATCTGTCGCGTGACAGTGTCGGGGGCAGCTAAGCATCACGCTGCGTGCTAATGATCATAATCATATTGTGGAAGAAACTAGATCCCCGTAGAGGTCCCTGAAGAGGATCTGCGGCACCTGTGAGAGATTATGTTTTGTTTATATTTTTTTTGGAAGAAAGAGTCGTCCAAAACTGTTTTGACGTTAGCGCCGTACTGTAGTGCTAGCGGGGTGTTGCAGAGCTTCACTGGCCAATCACTCAAACATATAACTCCAAACCTGAGAGGTTTAACATGCAGTATTTTAGTGCAGTATGTGTAAAATGTAATGTAAATACGAAATATGCCATAAACAACATCAGAAGATACTTGTTTCTCTCGAGGGTCCTTTAAAATCATCAGATTTGTACGTGTATACACTCGTTTCTGTGACTGCTCAGAAACAATGCAGTTAAACTCAGTAAGTGATGACAAAAGTAAAACTTAGAGATGAGAGGCTGAAGTCCTGCAAGCGGCCATTACGTGAGCACAAGAGGTGCATTGTTCCGACATGAAGAGCTAATGAAGTCAGTGGAGGGAATGATGAAGTGGAGTGGCTCCGCCTCTGCAGCATCCATTATCTTTGGGACACCTCGTCATGTTTCATCTCTTGTATATCATCTGCTGTGATTAATGCATTTTTAATACGAATAGTGCCGCTTCAATGAATACCCGTTATTGAATGTGTGATTTCTATGCACACGTTGTGTGATCTGCCATCAGAGGGGCTAATATTGCACGATGAACCGAAAGAAAAGTCCAACCGGAGTGGACGGTGATTGAAAGCAAAAAATAACCACCTGTGAGGATCTTATCCTAAAGCCGAGAATTATCTCAATATGTGTCACGATCGTCTTTGAGTTTCGTCTGTTCCGTTTTATTTGGAAGTTCCCTGCCTATTTGCGGTTTCCCCTGCTTTCTTTCCTTCTGTGAATCACCTGTGTAATATTAGTCCCGTGGGCCTCGCTGTGTTCCCTTTGTTTCTTCCACCAATCAGCTTTCAGCCCGCCCCCCGTGCCCGCCCACCTGTGTCTTGTTTTCTGATTGTTTTCTTGTGTATTTATAGTCCTGTTTCCGCTGGTGGTCTTTGCTTTAGTGTTGCTGAGAGCTTCTGTTACTTGCTTGTTACCTGCCTACCATCTGGACTCTCACTCTGAATACCTCTGCTTTTTGTGTCTTTATTGCATCCACCTCCCTGCGAGCTTGCTTTCTGGTCCTTCCCCTTGATCCCTCAATCTGCAACCCGGGCCAATGGGTGCCAGTAGCAACCTGGCAACCCTTACTGTTGATGCCCGGTCTAGACCCCCCCTCTCAGGCCCATAAAACTCCCCCATCTTGCGACGTTCCGACATGTTTTGGAATGTTGAAGCGACAGTAACAATCAAAGCTAAGTACAAATCTAATAGAGTCTAGTAAAAAATATCTATATATACACAACTATTGTATGCAGTAAATGTCAAGTTCATTAATAATTAGAGTAAATCCTTTCTCCATGTGGGTTTTTTAAAATGTATTTTTCATAGGGAGTAAGCTTTAAATGTCAACCTCATTAGCAACAAGCCTTTCCAAACAGCATTTCACTTTCCTTTGGTTATAAAACACGAGTATTCTTATTTAAACCCGACACTGGTCCCCTCGGCTGATACACATTCCCTCTCCGCAGACGAACGTCCTCAGCTCAGTCCTCTAATTCCTCTCGTGCTCTCTGTCATATTGTCAGAACATTGCAAACAATAAGTAGTTTGCATCCGTTTGGAAAGATGAACCGTTTATGAACCAAGTCTTGAGAGGAAAACAACATCGTATGGTTCACAAAACACAAATGTAATGAAGCTCAATCATACGCATAGTGTATGCACGTCGTTCACTTCTCATTCTGCCCCCCCCCCCCCCGACCCCCCAACTCACAATTGATTTTGTTCGGGGCTGTCAATCATGGTGTTCTCATCAGCTGGTCCTCGCATCTGTGGCACGGCGACACGCCTGCGCTGAGAGCCAATCACCTTGCTGCTGTCTCATTTTGAATCTCTCTCTCTCTCTCTCTCTCTCTCTCTCTCTCTCCCTCTCTCCCTCTCTCCCTCTCTCCCTCTCCCCCTCCCCCTCCCTCTCCCTCTCCCTCTCCCTCTCCCTCTCCCTCTCCCTCTAGTACGTTCACGCCTCCACCTCCCCATCAGCCTCCCAGTGTCTGGCCTCCCTAAGGGGGTCTACCTGCTGAGGGCAGACGCCCCTCGATTACAAATCTCCCCCGTAGAGTCGACGCGCCAAAGAACTTCTGCCAGGACTTTATCGTCACATGTTATCAAGATTATAATAAACAATTATGTTTTCTCCATTCGATTGTCTCCCCTGATTTAAAATGCCTTTTAATGCATTCTGTTGTTGTGGAAGTTAGAGCCATATTGGAGGCCGGGGGTTAATGTATCAAAAAGTTTTTTTGGAACAACTTTATCGGTGTGTTCTTGTTTGTTCAAAAAACCCACCGGATTTATGTTAGAATGCCACCACTATGTTTATCTTAAGGCAAATCCTTTGTCTTTTTCGATTCTTTTAAAATATATAAGTATAAATATAAGCTGAAAAAGAAATAAACCGTCACCGCGTCAAAAAAAAAAAAAGAAAGAAAATGCAACCACTTCAAGGAATAACTCTAAACCAATTACTTTGGAAAGCCGGCTAATCTGGCGCTTCTGTTTGTTTTTCCGCCTCTCCGGGACATAAAAAACAAGACGATGCAGTGGCGTTTGAAGTGAAACAAAAAAGACAACATTCTGCAGGAAAAAAAGACGACTGAAGACAAACACTGGTTAGAGGATTTGTTCACTCGACGACGAAAGATTGGGGAGGAGGGTATCTTTCTCATCCCGGGCATGTCGAGTGGCGAGAGGAAAACACGGCCCGACAACAAAGTGACGCCTGCCAATTACCGCTCACATTTGTCACATCGGATTATTTTTTAACATGTTTTATATCCTGTTAAACTCACCTGCAGGGGGCCCAACAAGGCACAATAAGAAAAAAATGCTTTGAGGACACGCGCGGTCCTCCCCGTGCCACGTTTTATCTCTGCTAATCTCCCCCCCCCCCACCCCCCTCTTGTATTTCTCACCAACAAACCCCTCCTCTGCTCGCCCTCCCTTTATTTATTTCCTCTGCTACTGCAATCTTCTTTTGATTTTTCTATTTTCTGTAATCTCGGGAGAAAGCGCCGGTGTCGGACATCACGGCGTGGCGCCGGCTGACATCTGACACAGGCCAGGCAGCACAGTCAATAAAGGGCCCTAATTGAGTGCCACTGGCTGCTGTTTATTGACAAAGTAAGACCTGGGAATTAGGTGTGCCTGCGCCGGGTGCCCCCCGCGGCCCCCGCCGTCCTCCTGCCCCGTCGACAGCTGTCAACTTCCCGTCCGTCAAGCGGCTCGGTCCGCTGTCTGTGTCGGAGGATAGCAGCCTCAATTGAAGAAAAAAAACAACCCCTTCACCTTCCCTCTCGCGTCCAGGTGGGAGAGGGGTGCACGAGCCAGAAAGAGAGAGTGAACATGGAAAAGGAGACGGACCGTAAAGGAAATGGAAATGTGAGTCTTGCTTATTTCATGGTGTGTGTGTATTTGTGTGTGTGTGTGTGTGTGTGTGTGTGTGTGTGTTTATGTGCGTGGCATGTGCCTCCACCTGTATCTCTGCAATGCCCATCACAACAAGGCTACGGCCTTCCTCACAATAAAGTACACTCTTGGTAATTAGTTAGTGTTCATGCCTCTGAACACCATCTTCTGTCGCCTTCGCAGAAGCAGAGATGAGATTCCCGTTGCCGAGCGCTCTCCACCTGTTTAATTAGAGGCCGGGCAGAGCCGTGGGCCGAGATGCAAAACAGGATTGCACGATCTGTCATTAATTGTTCAACAAGGTAACTCTTATCGTCTCCCTCCTTTCCTTCCCCCAAATGAACTTCAATCATGCGATAGCGATTCAGGTGGACGATCGTTCCGGCCGGCAGACATTTTACCCCGGAAGGATATCTGACTAAACATACACTAAATCACAGGATAAGTCTGTGTCTGTTGATGGTGACTGAACACAGCCTTTTGCCTCTTCTTCCAGTCTCTTCTCTTCTTCTCCTGCTGCAAATCTCCAGGACCAGGAGGGGGCGATAAGGGGCGAGATGGTAGCCCCCGCAGGCTGTGCGGGACTGCAGACGCCACGCTAGCGGGCCTCGGCTGACAGTGATGAACGAGCCATCCGGACGTCTGATGATTCGTCACTCACAGGCGGAGAGGGGTTCATTAATCAAAAAACAAGCGCATTTTTCGCATACAAGCCTCCTCACTCCCCGCCTCCTTCCACCCTTAGCTCCTCCGTCGTAAGCGGAGGAACTAAGGAGGAGGGGGGGGGAGAATGTGGTAGAGATGTGCCCAGTGATTTCTCTAACTGCTGGTGGAGGTGGATGAGCATGCATAGGTGCGGCACAGACTCAGGCGGCGCAGCCCCGGGCACGGTCCTCTGAGGAATCGCTGTCCGGGCAGGCAGCAGGTTGGAGAGCTGGGAGCGGAGGCAGATTGATTGATCCGCTGCAGCTGTAATGCATCAGGCGTTTCCCAGCGGAGAGAGAGAGAGAGAGAGAGAGTCCGTGCGCAGAACGCGAGGCCTTTCTGCTCAAATCTGGGATAACGGTGCACAAATCGGCAGCGCCAGAACCTCCAGAGAGGTTCCCATTACCGCTGCTATATATAACAGTAATCTTGTTAAGCTTCCATTCCGTCTGGGCACTGGCAGGCGGGTTGATTCAGTCAATAAGTGACCCCTTGGACTGTAAATGAGATTCAGCCTGTTCTCTCAGCCAGGCGCGTACAAACACAAGCCTCCTGAAACACACATCCGTGCATGCATAGATGCCGACACATGCGCACACAAGCACCCTGTACTCGAGGATCGGGTTTGGTATTTTTCGCGTTTGCACAACAGACCCTGTTTTAATGAGATCGGGGGGCTTAACCTGTGTGCTCTGACACGAGCCCCCTAATGACAGCCATTTGGAAGCGTTCTGTTTACCCCCTTCATCTTGGAAACCACGCTTGATTACAAACGGCTGTTTTTCAAGCATACCGACTCGTCCTAAAGAGAGCCCCCGAAGAAAGTCGAATGTCTTGTTGGGAACATCTGCTACCCCTCCCCCCCCCCAAGAGAAAGAGAGCAAGGGAATGAAATGAGGAGCAGTGATATGTGTTCTTGAGGGAGCCGAGAAATCGCCGGGAGGACGTGTGGCTTATTTCTGTTTTCGCCTGTAAAAGCTGCAAAATGCATCTCATATCGGAGCCAAACAGAATACGTGAGAATAAACAGACATCCAGTGTGTTTGAGGAGGAGGGGGGGGGGAATAAATAATAATTTAAAAAAATTCATGCAGCCTCGTTCCGATCATCCAAAGTCAAGTGAGACGTAAAGTGGAGAAAACAAATCTGAAAATCGCATGCCAGCGCAGACGTCTTGGCGCATGTTAATATCGCGCTCAGCAGAAGCTCTGCCTCGGCCCACAGTGCCTCAACGCGCTCCACTCGCCCCTTTTGCCATACAGCATGATTTACCCCCCCCCCCCCCCTCAAGAAAAGCAATGAAAATTTCCCTCAGAACCCCTCCGAGTGACTCCATCAGTCTGCGCCTGCCTGCCTATCTGCAAATGCCAGCTCATTTCTCAAGCCCCCCCCCCCAGTTGGACTCCAAACGCTGCTAACTGCTCATTCGTATGCATCCCTCTTGCCAAACAGCACATCAGACCGAGCCTAAAGTTTTTCCTGGGCTAGAGTATCGGGTTCTTAAGAGATATCAGAGGGAGCTAGTTGAGGCAGGTTTGTTTGAGAGGAAGTTATTGGAATTGGATTGGGGACTCTGAAGCCCTGAATGAAACGGGAAGGAAGAGCAGGCGAGTGATTGAAGCTGGGCCACCGTGCGCCGCGTGGGACGGCGTCGCACCGGGGATGTGCGCGGCAGCTTGGTGTACGTAACACAACGGAGCAACGGGGGGGCACACTCTATTGTTTTCAATCTTACTTACCATCCGCTAAAGACCTCCATCTTTCCATCTACGAGGGTTGTGCCGGCGCCACGGAGCTGCGTGGCGGCGGCTCTCTGGCTCCTCTGTATATCCCTGAGTCACAGCTGCTTCCGCCCACCATCTGTCCAAGTGGTGCTGGTGAGTCCCAGAGAGCAGGGCCCTGCCAAGCTGCACACACACACACACACACACACACACACACACACACACACACACACACACCCCGGCCCATCAGCAATACAATTTAGACATTAATGAGAAAAGGGAGCTCCACGTAGCTGTCGAAAAACCGTATGCGTGTGTTCGGCTCTGCATCACGTGATCTCACGGAGATGTGCAGACGGGGCCCAAATAAAACACTACACCCCCGAAACGCCGAGGCTTAAACTCGTTCATTTGCATCTATCGATCCTCGCAGTGAAGAGTTTTACAAGCATTGTTAATGTTTTAGGGTTGTTGTTGTTTTTTTTGTTTATTTTAACCACTCCCCAGTAAAGATAAAAAACGATGTGTGAGGTTTCCGTAGCGGTTTCACGGTCGCAATGTGGTCGAGAAAGGCAGTAGCTAACGAAACAATCTAATGTCGCCGTGCATGCATAACCACGACAGCCATAATAATGAACTCCTCAGGTGTGTGTGTGTGTGTGTGTGTGTGTGTGTGTGTGTGTGCTTCAGACTCAATCGGCCCCCTGACTGGCAGCACGAGACAATTACAGTGCTTTCTTATCTCAGTTTGGTACTGTCACCACAAATCAGATTTCACAGCGAGTAAACGTGGATTAAGTCCGTCGCCGTCGGAGGGAAAACAAGGTGTTCTGCATCTGCCATAAAGCAGCCTCGCGGTGACAGATAGCTCCACACGGGAAAAGTCCCCAAAAAAAAGGAGTACGCGGTTTCACTCCCATCACACTTTTTGTTTTTCCAAAGCAACCAGCTCAATAATCATATACTGCTGGCCACCCACACGCAAAATAAGTGTTTCTGTAAACAAGGAATAGCTTTTTGAAGACGGGCATTAAAAAAACAACCCAAAAAAAACATTACAGTCGTTGACGGCTACTGAAGAAGATAGTTCCAGCGCGTCCCATTTAAAAAAAAGAGTTTCACGCGCCCGAGAAGGTAAATCAGCTTCTCTCCGCTAATGAAGTGCTTCCACTCCTCTGCTCGTGTTAATAAAGCTGTCGTCCTTTTAATTAAAGTTCTCCTTTTAAGTAGCTGGTTAATACACTCCGTAGGAAAAAGTCTCCTCTCGCCTCACACCGGCGTACGGGTGAAGCATCGGATACGGTTTACCACTTACACGAAGCGTATGCTCAACAAACTGGGCTCACTGAGGCATATTCATGGGGAGGTTTTGTTGCCACAGAGGTTCCTGTGAAACCCCATTTTCAAAACAAAGGGACCTTCATTAACACTTTCCGTCGTGTGTTCCAGAACCTTTGTGTCCAAAAAATAAAAAATAAGAAAGAAAGAAAGAAAAGGGAACTGAGGACCGCTGTGTACCCAAAAGCCGCCATGTCCGTATCAGATGCGTCTCGGCCGGCACCTCGTTTGATTGGCTGAGTCGGCGATGCTTTGGATAGGTAATCAGGCCTGGACGCCTCGATTCAGTCTGTCCTGGTAATAATAATAATGCAGGATGCCAGCCGGGCTGTACCCAGTGTGCCCGGCTGGCGGACTAATGATGTGGCAAAGCCTTTAAGACACGTCCCTGCTCGTCCCCATCCACCTTGCCCCTCCTTATCACCCACCAACACGGTCACACCTGTACATGCAGGACTTATCCAAGCTCTCGTGCAACAGGGTGAAGAAACAGGGAGGAGCAAAAGGGACGTCCGCATCTTCTCTTCAGACAAGACTCCCGTGGGAACCCGCAGGCCGGCAAGACCCGTGGATGTTCTTATCACCGTTCGGCAAACGCTTTTAATAAAAAAAATAATGTGCCTCGGTATGTTTGCTTTCCGAGACCTAATTTGTTTTTTTTGTGCTCTGAAGCTCGCGCAGAGTTATTCTTTACGGGCAAACACGTTCGCCGCGGCTCCGTCACCTCCTCGACACCGAGCTCTAACTGAGTGCAGCAGGCTGGAGGGATGAGCAGCAGTGTCATTTCTGTCCTTATGCAAGTGGGGAGAACTGTTGAACGGATCCGCCTCGGGGGGGGGGGGACTCATGGTTGGAGAACAGCAGTTCTGTGTCTAATCTGCTTAGTAAGACTCCTCGATGGGCACCAGGAAAGAAGGGGGAGCGGAGCGGAGTCTCTCTCCAACCTATTCTGGGGAGTTTCTTTCCAACACGTTGTTCTCTACAAACAAGCCCCATCATGTCAATCTCTCTCCCCCCATCTGGAAAGAAACTACCATAATTGCACAAATCAGAACTCGGCCGTGTTTGGCATGCGAGCGCTGAAACGCTTGGCTCATCATGTCATTGTGTCATTCTGTCAGTCTTCATCTGCTCGCTCCCCCTCCACTTCTGCACACCTCTCCTGTACGTCGTGGCTGTATCATGACCGCTGGGACACTCCAGGGCCTATGACATCTTTTAATATCCAAGGAGTTTTTGTGGAGGAGGAGGAGGAGGAGGAGGAGGGGGGCACAAAGCAGACAGGTCGGGGAGAGAAAATTCATTATTCAGACCCTTCTGCGGCCTGCTCCAACTACCTCCTTGCACATTCCATCTCTCAGCCTGTGAAATAGAGCCCGCCTGTCCTGCACATCTACTGTGACCCCATTACGCTGCCACATATACAACCCTCTGATGAGAGCTGCTGCGCCGGCTCTGCCATTCTGAAGAGAAAAAGAAAAGAAAAAACTCCTGTTACAATTTACCACCTTATACATACACACACACACACACACACACACACATACATACATATAATACACCCCCACACACACACTGATTCACACACGTACGCCACAAAGCCAGCTGCTTACCTTTCTATTCTTTGTCCCAGGCCTCATTGCTCACCGTAGATGAGATTCTATACATATTATATATAGCTGGCTACACACGCTTAATACGCAATACACACAATTTCAAGGAGGCAACTAGGCCGTACACGTTTTGATCACACGTCAACAAGCAAATATCGTGAACAATAAGGGGACTCGCACAACTAAACGGTGCATTCTGTTTCTCGCCGACCCGACACATGGCAACGTCTTTGCACTCGAACCGGCTTCTTCTCGTTGTCTCTATTCCAGGTTCTCAAGAACGACATCGGGTCAACTAGTTCGTAAAAATATCTGTTTTTCAGTTTGAATGATGAGAACCACTGGACATGAGCAATATTTAAAAAAAAGATATTGCAAGTGACATCAATAGACACCGCAAAATGTTCAAGTGTTAACTGTATATTCACATTCATTGCGGCCATCTTGGATTTTGAGGTCGAAACAAAACTTCCCAATTCAAATGGACCGAAGCACAAATGCACACGGTTTTATTTTATATATTTTTTCAACCTCCTGCAATGGGAGAGGTTGCATGCAAAGTGTGACAAAGCATGGACTCAAACCCAAAAGTTATACAGGTGCAGACAGAGAGGGAATGAGAGAAAAGTGAGGTCCATGTGGTTTAGTTGCATGTGGAGGAATTTACAACACAGGCACGTTGTAGTCTTCCCACCCTCTGATAGAGTCCATCTTCTCTTACAGCAAAGACACCCAAGAAACAAGTGTATAAGTAGTGAATTAGATGCAGCATGCATTCTGCACTCCCACTAATTTGCCAATACATATTCCACAGGTCTGCTGGATGTGTGTCGAGCAAAGTCCTGGACGGAGAACTTCTCTAACCTCGTTTTCCCAGTGAATGTCAGCATGAAAATCCTCCTGTTTACCATCTAATTATACAAGACCTTAGATACAGATTATGCAAAATGAGTTACGTTAGCAAAATACCTAATTTTAGGTTGCACAGAGACACTGCTTCACTTGAAAAGAAACCAAGAGGATTTTGTAAGCATCCTTTATCAGCTGCAGGGATCATGAAAGAGACACCTGACTTTTTTTTCTCTGGAAAATTAAGTGTGACGCATTTTCCATCCAAAACCATCAGTTGTTACACCTTCAAGTCCCACGCTGTGTTATAAATACCACGTTGTGTAACCTCCTAACCTCAGGGGAAATGGCTCTATTAATTTTTTGAGATGGCAGTTCATTTGTATAATTCCTAGCGTTTCACATTGTATTAAAGAGGGAGAGAAGAGAGGGTAAAAACCTGCAGTGTGAATAAAGTTCATGTGAAAACATTTAAAATTGAAATGTACATGCATGACTTTTGTCCATACTAGAGTCAAGAGGGGAAGAAAGAAGCTCTTGACAAATTTAATTCAAGGACTGTCGCTCTCATAAAAGGTTGCAGACCCCTGATGCAACATAATGTCAAGATGATGAGAACAAACTGTTCAGTTGAGTTAGATGTTAACAGAGGACTAGCTGCCAGACTTTAACCTCTTTTGTTAATAAAAATGTATTATTTTGTCAAGAGGTAGAAACTTGGTGTCAATTGGTTTTGCAAAAAAGATTTTTTTTTTAGCTTAGAGAAATTGTAGCGATAAATACAATTGCAAGGTTAAAGCCCCGTGTCACAACAGAAGGGGGCACAGTGAGGTTCACCCATGCGTCCTTGGACGTAAGTACTTGCATGGCTATGTGTCAAACTACTGTAGCTTGCACTATATCGCTGGCAGGTTGGGATTATGATCGCACTCGTCAGCTAAAATCCTGATAGCAATAGCTCTCCAACTTTCTTTCCACGCCTGCTCTTTTTC
This sequence comes from Cyclopterus lumpus, assembly GCF_009769545.1. Classification (NCBI taxonomy): domain Eukaryota; kingdom Metazoa; phylum Chordata; class Actinopteri; order Perciformes; family Cyclopteridae; genus Cyclopterus; species Cyclopterus lumpus. The sequence goes on along the minus strand of NC_046984.1, from coordinate 14,862,070 downwards.
TTATGATTAGCTCGTTAGCTAACGGGACACATAGTTTATTAAAAAAGCTGCATTTGTACCATCCCATCCGATCTCATAACCATCTGTAAGCCATTTCCCTTTTGTGGAGCACTTTATACTCCAGCAGAGCAGGGTTGAATATAATGGTGGTGATGGTGTTACAAAGCTGATGGGCTATAATGGCTCCCCTCAATTTTGGACTTCCTGTTCCCTAGAAAAGGTGGCGCTGTCAAAGCCGTCTTGCTGTTGGCGAACAGTACAAGTGTGCTTGTCAGAGTTCAGATCAAAGTTCAGCACATTTTGGTTTAGATACAATGCCAACATAAGCCATACCTATAGGCTCTGGTTACACTTTAGTCCGAGCTGGTTAACATTTTTTTATTCAAGCAACGTGACAACTGTCACTACGAGCTAAACACTCAACAAAATCACGACTGTTTGCTGTGCTGGCTCCTCATTGGTGGAACGAGCTCCCCATTGACATCAGGACAGCAGAAAGTCTCTACATCTTCCGTCGCAAACTAAAAACACATATTTTTCGACTATACCTTGAATAGGGAAGGTAGCGGCGTAGTAGCACTTTAGTAGCACTTAAATGTCTCTTACCGATAGCACTTTGTAGTTTAACTTTATTGAAGAAATTGTACTTTCTCAATTCTTGTTGTTCTGAGTTTGGACTCATGGTTTAATGCACTTATTGTAAGTCGCTTTGGATAAAAGCGTCAGCTAAATGACATGTAATGTAATGTAATGAAAGTACATAAATTGACCATTCGCTAAGCTAATGATAAACGAG